>NW_010205729.1:8468-9532 GCF_000695765.1 Mesitornis unicolor
GCCCCATCCCCTCCTCTATCCGGGTACCACCCCAAATAACCACCCGTGGTTATCGATGTATCCGCCGTGATGCAACCCCTCCCCACCCAAATTCGCTTGGTTTTGGTGGCAAAACATCCCCTTCCTCCCAAAAAAAGGCTTTACCCTTGGGTGCCCGGCATCGCCTCCCGTTTTGGGTGCCCGCGCTCTTCCTGCGCCATCAATAAAAGGATGAATGCGATTCCCCCTTTGGCTGGTTTGTTTTGCAGGGGTTTGTGTGAAAATTGGGATTTTGGGGGGGTTGGGGGGGTGTCAGACAGGACCATGGAGCTGTGAAGCCTTTCCTGTGCCCCTGGTTTTTGTGCTTTTTGTGCTTCTATCCGAAATCTCCTGGGAGGAGCGGGGCGAGGGCAGGATTTGGATGGGGTCTGACCTCTGCGGACCCAACCTGGGTACCCAAAAGTGCCAGCGGCGAGGGGTGAAAAGCCCAATTTTGCAATGGAAAACTCACTGAGGTGGTGATGGAGCTGCCCCAGGGCAGGGGGGTGAGGACCCAGAGCGCTCGTAGCTTAAAATGAAGCTAAAATTCCCCTAAAATGAGGCGTAAACCCCCCCAAAAAGTGTTAGCGGAAGCACACTCGGCAGCTTCCCCCCTCTCCACGTGCACTTCCACCTTTTGAGGGACGGGACCTTGCAGTTACAAAGGCAAAAGACAAGAAATCCAACCTCAAAAATCCCCCTGAACCCCCTCCAAAAACCATTGCAAAGTCACCGCTGCTCCCCAGGCTGCGGGTTTATGAATTAAGGGCGTTTGTAGTGAACGCTTCAATTGCTCGGGGAGAAACCACGCGATTAAAACCGGAAAATAAAGCCAAAAAGTCAGGTAATGTCACTTGTAAAGCAAGCCCCCGTGGGTTGGGGTTATTGTTTGGGTCGTGGTTGAGTTTGGGGTATTTTTTTGCTTTGGAACAAGAACGAATACAGAGAAATACAAACGTGGGAATGGCCAAAATCGTAGGAATCGATGAACAAAAAAGGATGAGGCCGAGGACCGGGGTTGCTCCAACCTGGTGAGAGGGAATTTG
>NW_010205730.1:0-3123 GCF_000695765.1 Mesitornis unicolor
TGGCTGGACCCGCAGCGCGGCCAGGCCCCGCCCAGCGCCGGCCGCAGGGGCCCGTCAAGGGGTGCGGGGCTGCTGCGGGAGGTCGTGGGGGCACTTCACCGCTAACGTTAAAACCCTGGCGGCACTCGGGGCAGGGCCAGCTCAGAGGTAAGCCAGCAGATAGAGCGTGAGGTATTGCTGCTGGTTTTCCTAAAATGCGTAAAGCGTTACAGATGGTGCCCACGCATCGCTCTAGGCGGTTACAGCTTTCCTCAAGCTATGAAAAGCCAGGACATCATAAATGCTGAAATCTTCCCCCAGACTAAACGTTTTCTATCCTAAATATATATATATTTTGCAGCCCGTGCTCTCTCAGCAGTGTCCAATCATCTTTTTCTCAGCAACTGGGAGTCCCTTCTGGAAACGGTCCGACACAGCTGCCCTTAAATCAGATTTATGGCAGTAATGTTACCACTAGCACTGTGACTCTCATGGAAATATATGTGATAATCTTGACATAGATTTCCATACAGAGAAGAGCTAAACATTCAGAGTAACCAGTGTTTGATCTTTGCCAATATGCACAATAACCGTTGCCACAATTCCCAGCTGAGGACTATGCAGCTACGTTCTGAAGAAAAAGCTCCCCTCACATATCATTTATTAGGTCCGTGATTAACACTAAGTTGTATCAGGAACCTGATTTCTAGTGAATCAGTTCCTAAAAGTTAGGTCCCATCCATTACTGAAACAATTGCATCACTTACAGTTTTCATAACCCAGCCCTAAGTTCAGCTCTAAAATCGACCATTCAGATTTGTCTGCCACACTTGGCTCATCTGGTGCCGCATGAGCACACCCTGGTGAGCATATCTTCATTTTCTAGAGTGGACAGTACCAGCGAACACTTAACTCTTTGGTCTCAAGATACTATTCCTCATTTCTAAGGATCCTTAGAAGTTTTGTTCCTACTTGAGAGCTGCTCTGACCATTTCTTCTCCCAGCAGCACTGCTCATGGCATTCTGTGCTCCACACACAGATCAGGGTCTCTCTGCCAAAGATTCTCAGTGGACACCATTCAGAGCACAGCACACTGTTGTTTGAAACAGGAGTTTCTCAGTATTGGGACTGAGTCTACAGATTGCAGACCTCTGATTGTGTTAGAAATAATACACCTGTGCATTCACATGCCTAGAAGCACGATGGGACAGTTTGTCGTATGGAAAAACACTAAAACTTAAGATGTTCAATGAGGAAAAATAATTTTGAAGAATGTCTCTGCTCTCTGACTGTAATAAAGAACAAAACAAACCGCATGTAAAATCCAGCCCTGCTCACTCCAGCAAGCAGGCTTTCCTCCTCCCCCGCACAGACTCACTCCCAAATTCTCTGGACAGAAGGACACAAGCCTCCCTGTCCTAGATCACCCCCAAATCCTGGGGGGTGGTGCAGAGGGGGAGCACGCCCTGCTGCCCTCTGGAGTCTCCACCCCCTCAGAGCAGAGATTTAAGTAGGACAGGAGCTGTTCGGAGAGAGCAGAGAATGCAACTCCAGCCTGGTCTGTAAAGGAAATCATCAGCAGAATACAGAGGAGAAAAAGCAAGAAGGCAAGTAGAAACTGCTCTGCACCTGTTTCAAAAACTGCACTTTCCGTTTCTGACATCAATGGCATTGTCATTAAATATTATTATTTAATAAGCCCCACTGAAGCACCATGGTAGTTAACTAACTGAGCTATTGCTTTTCAGCTTTTGAAGAGATTCACAGTGCTGGGTAAAGCTGCTGGCTTTCAGTTGTTTCAGGAGAGTTTCAGCTGTTCAGAGAAAGGGCTGACAGCCTCAGGCTCTGACCCGCAGCAGGGAGGAGTCTCCTGCACAGAGGACATGAGCGAAAGAACCTAAAACAAAGGAAGAGTTACGGACAAATATCTTAAAGGTAAGGAGAAACCCAGAGAGCTGGCTGTGAAAAGATAACGTCTTCCTTCCCTTCCGATGCCTTTCGCCACAGGCTCCTAACACCAGGGTAATGGAGGGACAAAGAGGAGGGCGGGTCTTCTTCAGTTCTCCCTAAACACGCTTCTTTTCAAATGCGGCCAAAACAGCAGGAAAGATTGAGAATGATTCCCCAAACAAAGCTAGAGTTTTGAAAGGCATCCTCCGGTGCCTTTGAAGACTACAGAATCTTACTCTTTTGTTTTGTTTGGATTTTGTTTATATTTTTTGAATTATTTTCCCCAAAAGCAGAGGTCTGTCCACTGTCATATTTTAAAAAGAAACAGTACAAATCCGCTATTCATCTGCTCAGTTTAGAAAAGGGATTACAGAAGCACTTTCTCCATAAAGCAGGAGGAAGCAGCAAGAATCTGCAATCTTTTGCTTGACCTAGATCAAGATAGCTGTTCATCAGCAAGAAAGCTATTAGTGCTATAGATTTAGAATCAAAGTATTCTGGAATGGCCATACTAGGTTATTGGGAAGCATCTAGGGGGGAGAGCTACTTTAATTTCTATTAAAGACTTTTTCTTCAACCTTGATAAAGATACATCCCTCTTTCAGGTCTTATTCCACATCAGTAAGATAATATACATGGTTAATGCTTCGAAGAGCTGTTATTAATAATAAATTAATATTTTGGATTTAAAGTATTCCTGATGATGATGCTTCAGCAGAGAGAGATACATTTAGGCTATTGTGTATCTTTATGTCCTAATGTACCTGAAAGTGTAGAATCAAAATGTTAGAACACCACATCTAGGCTTCTGGCTTATTGCTAAGAGTATTTTTGACTAGAGAGGAAGCAAAGGATGAGAGCAGAAGACACAAACTGTTTAGCAGAGCCCTACCAGAAGGCACACTGCTTGCAGGTTTCTGCGTGGAGTCTTGTAAACATGGTGTTTTTCAAACAGCCATATGGTTTCACTTTGACAGGGCTTATCATTCGGAACATTCCAACTGACTGGCCTAAGCTGTACCTTTCCCAAAACTGAAAATAAACATCTGGCAACATCTGTTACCAGTTTCCCATGCATAGCAGGACAGCAGCCACCAAGGGATGGACAGGCATCCCCCCATGGAGAAGGGGAAAGGAGGGGGCAAGAGCTGCAGCGTTATAAGATAAGCCAGTCTGAACAGGGGCAGCAGGAA
>NW_010205730.1:3154-11755 GCF_000695765.1 Mesitornis unicolor
GAAAGGACGTGGCATCCGACGCAAGACAACTTTAGGGAGACGATCTGTGGCATTCTGCCGTGCTGTGTAAGACTAGAATCGACTTGTGTAGCGGACTATATAGGATAAACTTGATTAAACCATGCAGCTGCTTTTTAAATAAGGACTCCTCCTTTCATGTCAGTCTCTGAGACTGAAACGCCTTTAAATAAACAAACAAACAAATAAATAAATAATGTTTCCCCCTCTCCCCTGAAAGCTGGGTATAGTTTCCTGCTGGTTTCAGGCAGCTAGGACTTCCTCCAAGATATTAGCTAGGCCAGCTTTGTTACTCTCTCCTCCTCCCATGAAAGAAAATCAGATTTCACCAGTGTTGCCTTGTTTTTGGGCCACCTTAACAGGTACCTCAGAAATGAGGTCTCAGCGGTTCTTTACTGTGCTTCCCAGAGCAAAATTCTAACAAAGCACAAGTAGTTCCACTGAATTAGCCTTTTCTTAACAAGGTCTTAGCTAGCAGAATCTCATTTCTTAAAGCTGTCAGTAAGAAATTCAAGTTTTCACAGATAGCAACAAAGATGACCAGTGGTACTAACAATTCGCAAGTTAAAACCTCGCTGCTGTGGGATTTGGAACACAAGCCTGCATAGCTCCAATAATGAGCTACAGCTATAGGGAGCAAGTGTAATAAAACACATGGTTACAGCAGCAACCAAATGACGCTGGGGGGGCAGTTCAGATCATCCACTTCAGCTTTGGCAATGCTGCTGATTTAGTTCAGATTTAATTGAAGTCAATGCTTCTTTGGAAATCACTCTTAGAGCTCTTAAAAAGGCTTGTCACACAATGTAAAAGGCTTCCCAATGGTGAGAAAGGGCTTGAAAGTATATAAAAAGTATAATACAAAATCTGCATACTAATAAAAATCCCCAAGAGATGCTCTGAATTACAAGGATCTCATCATCGAGATGTGACCTAAAGACAAGACTTTGAGTAACTCAGGTTCTCAGAAGCTGTTCCTGTGTATCTCTTCAGTGTTTTCTTTGTGCAGTCTAATGAGGAGAAACTACAGACTAAACTATCCTGT
The DNA here is from genome assembly GCF_000695765.1 of Mesitornis unicolor. Lineage (NCBI taxonomy): Eukaryota > Metazoa > Chordata > Aves > Mesitornithiformes > Mesitornithidae > Mesitornis > Mesitornis unicolor. Next base: position 4,218 of record NW_010205730.1, read on the forward strand.
ACTCCCAGTTCTGCTTCAGACCGGAATATTTGTGCCTTTTGCTTTTTCTTTGAAGAAATCTTAAAAAAAAACCCCAACCACCACAAACAAACTCTCTCCCTTTTTTAGTCTTCAATCCCAATTTATGACTCATTCATCTGTCATACTACTATGACATACTATTATCCCACTGTCTTCTCAGGCTTTATATAAAGAGTACAAGCTCCTAATTTCTGGAACGAGTAGTTTTGTAGCTTTCGACTTGCTCAGGGATCATATAATGTAGATGATAAAAAGCTGATAGTGTGGAAGACAGCACCTGAGTATTATTTCAAAGATTTGGAACTGCAGAGCAATCCTAGAGATTGGGAATGACATTATATCTTCTTGCCTGCTACTCTACCTCACTCCCAGCTTGTTATATCTTTAAAAGAATAGAGAAAATAGACTTCTGGTGCTGGGGTTCAAAGCAGAGGGGTTCCCATCTAGGCCACACTCTCATGATTCATCATCTCAGCCATCTAGACTGACTGCTGTAGCAGTCTCAGTTCGTACAGAGGATCAAGATAAATCTGTTTGCACTGGTGATTACTTATGTCTTATTGTTCAGTTGTAAAAAAGAGCTACTATTACTGCATGCAGGAGTAACTTCCTTTTAGGAAGAAAATTAGGGGTTCAAGTCAGGAAACTTGTGATAAAATTGTCTTACTGTAGGAGTTCAGACTACATAATCATGACAGCTCTAGTCCTTAAAAGCTATTACTCAACTGTGAAAATCGGTAATGCTTGCTTTCCCAGTTTTTAACAGATGTATTGGACCTTGCTATTTAATGTCATGTTTCCAAAACATCCCATGGGCACTAAGTTTCTAAACTTCTGACACTATATAATAATTTGTATCCATCTTACTAATTTAAGTTGTGTCATGAACAACAGACTCCTCCCCCACAGCAGAGTCCTGTTGGTGTACCAATAAATCTTCATTTAAAGTCCTCAAGTTCAACAGTGTTCCTAAATATAAAACAGAACTTTGCTAGCTACCAAACTCATGCTGCTAAGGTTAGGCCTCACTGGAGTTCTCTTACATACTACAAGGTCAACAAGATACAAGAATGGGCAAAATACATCTTCTCGAGGATTTTTCCTACAGGAATCAACAGAGGAGCCGGAAGCCCACAGCAACACATTGCCTTCATAGGCAACAGCCCATCTCGGAAAGCCCTTCACTGTCACACCCAGTGTATTTTTCTGAGGATGAGATTAGAAGTGGCATTTAGTACAGCAAGGGAAAAAACCTGTGTTGCGTAACTTCAGTGGTAAAATTTTGTATATGCTTGAGACCATGCTGCATTAGGAGCGTGCCCTCTGCTGCTCAGAATTTTCCCTCTACCCAGCAGCTGCCCTAAATCAGCCAGCACTTACAAAAGGCGCCCAGCATCAGTGAAATAAATAATTTTTCATCCTTTGTTAGGAAACAAACTTGGGGAGGGGAAACTGGGACACAAGATGGTAGCATATCTCACTGCAGTCAGTGGCTGCAGAAATCTAAATTCCTGCTTCTGCCAAGAAGCTTGCCTGCTCAAGGCCAGACAGAAATAAATTTTGCTACAGTCAGAAGAAATACAGATGGATCACAGTACCTAAATGTCCTTCCTATAGCTATCCATGGCAAGGTCAGAGCAGCAATTTCACCAGGTAGGAAATTAACCTCTGATGTATGGAGAGAAAAGTACATTTTCAAAGCAAAGGAGATGGAGGCAGAAATCCAGATCCATTCTTGCCCCAGCCATACCATACCAGCCAGCAGTCTCCACAGGAGGTCATAGGGAGTTCTCTCCCAGGACTGCTGCTGTGGGAAAGAGACTCTGAAAATCAGTCTGGAGGACGCAGAAACTCTTCGGGTGGGATGGAAGAGGGCTGCGTCTGCAGTGTAAAGCTGCTGAAGGGATTAGCAGGAATAAGAACTAGTTGTGACTGCATAGAAGTGACACAGGGAAGGAAAAGCTGCAACGAATAAATCAGAACACCAGACCAAAAGCTCGCTTGCCAGCCAATTCCCATACACTCCCTTTTTATCAAAAGAATATGCCAGTAGTAAAAACTAAAAGCTCAGCTGTGGAGGAGATGTAGCAATATTGAAAATCAAAGACACAGCAGCGCTGTCCCCACCTATCATCAACCAAAGACTCCTTGCTGACACATGCTCTACACAAGAGAGAAGCTCTCACCTGTCACCTGAAGCAGCAGTCTGTGCGGAAAATGCGAATCCTCTTAAACCGCTATGGTCACAGACTGACTCTTCAGCAGATTTTTGTGCTCCTGCAAGAGATCTCTTTGGTAGGCCTCAGTGACCTGAATCTTAATTAACACTTTCCAATCAGCATTACACTTCTTCATTAGACAAGTCTATCTCTCAAATAATGCACATGATACAGTTGGCTTCCAGCAACCTTGGGAGAAAGGACTTGGAATTTACTTCTACCAGAGTTACTCCCCAGTGTTACTCCCCCAGGAAATGCTCTCCAGGTTTCCTCGAGACTTAAAAGGGTGTGCTTTAGCTTGCCAGGTTTCTCAGTTTATCAAGTAAAAGCACATCTAGGCCCAGCCTGGCAGTTTCCCCTGTCCAGGGACACCAGGACAGCTAGACCAGATGGCTGAGAAGTGCAGAGTAGAAAGTGTGTTTTAATGCAAAAAGAACTTTCAGAATTTAAAACCTTTATTTAGACTTACAACCTTGAACTCCATTCACACTGTAAAATGCCTTTGTTCAACATCTTATTTTTTCTGTTGTCTCTATAGGTAACTTGAGACTTGGCAGAGATGTGGAAATCACTCAGAATGGAAGGCAAACTCCCATGTCTCCTCCTGCTGCTGGGAGAAATCGTGAGTGGTCACTGCCAGGTAAGAGGGTAATGCATCCAGTAATGCTCCTGCCATCCTCCTGCATATCCAGCAGCACTTCCTTACCACTGCACTGACTCCAGCTGTCTGCATCAGGCACGAGGAGAATCTGGTTATATCACTAGCAGTCAGAGGAATGAAAACCTTAGAAAGTGGTCTACCTCTAAGCTAGGATTTCCAGTAATGTGTTATCCTGGCTGGTTTTCACTTCAGTAAGCAAGTCTTCTCCAAATCTTCTTGGTGCGTCTGTTCACTGTCACCTTTCACTGTTGGCATGAGTTCCATTGTGATCACCCTTTAGTTTTCTTTCTGTTGTCATCACCTTAATCATTATTCTCACTTACAACCAGACATCGATGGTTCCCATGTTCCCTCGCTTTAAGCCTCACATTGCACAGCTTGAGTAAACCCTACACAGTTCTAAAATGTTTTGTCTCTTTCTCAAAAAAAAACCAAAAACAAACAAACAAACCAAAGCTATCCCAGCCTTCCTCTTTCTTATTATGTTATTCTTTCTCTTGTGGCCAGATCAAAGCAGCTTTCTAAATTGGTTTCTTCCTTGAAACTTAACCCAAAGTATTTTATTTAAATTGGCTGTAGGAGACATATCTCTCAAAGGTAATCAGGCTACAAAGGCTTATGGGAAAACTGCATGTCAATGAGCAAAAATAACTGCTTGTTCACATTTACTTTTTTTGGAAATTATTTGCTTGAACTTCCTTCAAATAGAAGAAAGCTAACAAGCTTTACTTAACACCAGCAATGCCCCAAGAGCACATACATAATCACTTCAGTCACAATGTGAGTACAGCGCATCCCAAATTCAGATGACAAGCAATCACCCGGTGACCTGTGGCAACTCAGTTTACAATTCTCAGTACGTACGCTGAGGTACTAAAGGCACTTTTCACTGTACTGTCTGACAAGGGGGGGCAGAGAGGTGCTCAGAGCTCCCCTGATTCATGAGACCTCAAAAAGAGGACTGGCTCTTAGGAGGCACTTGTTCTCTCAGTTTTCTTGAGAGAGCAGTTACTCACAGAATTAATCTTCTTTGATTGCAGGGCTTACATATGCGTTTCAAACGGGGAGCCAGATCTAGAGGTAAGCCAGGCAAACTGCAACCATATTACCTGGAGCTTTATGAACACAGGAGGGGAAAGCAGATGATGCTGAGGGAACACAGTCTGAAAGTTGTTTGTCACGGTTATCTGGATGGGAGATTCAGAAGGCAAAATACCAGACCATTAACACCATCCACAACTCAAAGAACAAAGTTTTCCTCTCCCTCTGCTCTTCTTCAAAGAAAAAGACGGTCAATAGTGGAAAAGTACATCCAGCAACACAGCAGTGAGAGAGATGGGACAGTTGTGGTCTGAGAAGGAAAAAGGGCAGCCCGTTAGACAGACGCTGACAGATACTTTTCTCCTGTAAAGAGAAGGGAGCTCCTTTGCTCAGCCAGGTCATTTCCCCAGATCTCTAAAAGAAGATTTCCTTTCTCCAATTACAGCCATTTGCACAGACAATTCATCTGGAGAAATTTACCAGCACAGGGGGACCTGGCTGAGGCTCTCAGAGAGCAGAATAGAATACTGTAGGTGTGACAGTGGTTGGAGTCGCTGCCACACTGTGCCTGTCAGAGGTGAGTATGAAGAAAATGAGAAAGGAAATGGTGGGGGATAAGGGATTGTCCATCTGATTGTCCTAAAGAAGAACTCCACTGTCAGGGAAGAAGTTATCACACAGAAAAATTGGCCTGAAATAGAATAGGGTAGAAATAAAAAATATTAATATGTACCCACTCAGGCGGGACTAAGCGGGAGCGGGCAGGGGGCTGAGGAAGGCTCCTAATAGTGTGTGTGGAGAGAACAGAGCAAAGGAGGAATGTGAGCACTACACGAAAAGACCATAAGCACATGACAGTAACAGGCAGAACGGGCTAAAGGAGACTTACAGGAGAGGGAAGATGGGTATGCATTGCCAGCTTCTTACTTCTGTGAAATCTAATAGTATTTCCTGGCTTTTGCTTATTCCGCAGCCTGCACTAGAAATAAATGCTACAATGGGGGCCAGTGTTCACAGGCATACTATTCCCCACAGCTCTTCATCTGCCAGTGCCACCAAGGTTTCTCTGGGAAGCAGTGTGAAATAGGCGAGTATACCGTGTCAGTTACTGTGAACAATGCTACTGGTTTTAGCTATGCAGTGCAGAAGGATGAGATGCCCAGAAGCTGCTGCTGTATACTAGGCTCGCTGTTAAGTTGCCTCTTTTTATTCTAAAGTTAGTATTAAAAATAACTTTTAAGGAGGACACCTGGGCTGTTCTCAGTGTCTCTTAATAAAAGTCTAAATTTTGGATCTGAAAATCTTCATTATACTTAAGAGTCTGCCTGGCAAGGCATTTTGCCAGACTTACTAGACAAGACATCTGGGAGAGAAGTTTAAGCAAAACACAGACTGGGGAAGTAAGAGTTTGGGACGCTGTACTTAGAGTGATGTTTTGTTCCCTTTTGTTCAGATACTGAGGTTAAGTGCTACACAGATGCTGGAGTAACATACAGGGGTACCTGGAGTATGACAGAGAGCGGAACAGAATGTTTAAATTGGAATAGCAATGGCTTGATGGACCGCACATATAACGGCCGAAGAGGGGATGCTCCTGAGCTGGGGCTGGGCAATCACAACTATTGCAGGTGAGGGGCTGGCAGCACGCAGGTCGGAGCCACAAGAACCAGCCCATTTTAGGAGCTTGGAGCAAAGGAACGGCTGTCTGACACAGTCTGATACCAAGCAGAGGACGCTCTGCACAGGTGCAAATAAGCCTGAGCCCATAAGCAGCAGTTGCAGCTTCTGTAGACATACCTGAACTTCAGATCTATCTAGACTGGATGCTTATGACAGACCACAAAATGCACACATCTCTCACCCCGTAGTCTTTCCCTTGGCCCTTTCTCAGTGCCTAAAACTCCCTTTGTAAGCCAGTTTCCTGCAGCTCCAAATCCTGCTCAAAACTCTGAAAATATAGTGCTTCCTGCAGATGAACTAAACTGTATAAACAAGCTGTCCACTCCTGCTAGCTACTGGCTGTCTCATTCTGACCTCCATGTATGCCACAATTATACAATTAAAATAGGAATCCAAATGACTTACAATGGTTCAGTCCACGCCTTCACTGCAGAGCAGGATTAAGGTATCAAACTAGACGGCAGACATGAGACTAATAACAGTAGCTTTATAATGATGCATAATATCATAACTTTTTCAGAAACCCAGATGAGGATTCCAGACCTTGGTGCTATATCTATAAAGGGGGAAGGTACCTCTGGGAACACTGCAGTGTGCCCTCCTGTTCAAAAGGTACGTGCAGGGGGACAGGGAATGGACTTTAGCGCTTCCATGATTTACTGCATATTTAATGGTTCTTCATGAACTTGTGCTATTTCTGTAGCTTAAAAAGCTGAGAGTCTCACATTAAATCACATTTAAGCTTTTAATATTTGTAACACTGAGAGACTAAGATAAGTATAGCTGATATACAGATGCCTTGACAGAAATCACAGCTAGGAAGAGCTGACAGGTTCACATTCGTCGGTTAACGTGCAGCTTTCTTATTGAAGTTGGGAACATCAACTGCAAATCTGGAAGAGGCACAGATTACCGAGGCAACCACAGTGTTACCAGTTCTGGAGCTACCTGTTTGAGGTGGAACTCCCGAATCCTTGTCAACAAGTTGTATACTGCTTGGAGAAGAGATGCTTACCAGCTGGGCCTTGGTAGTCACAATTTCTGCCGGTATGTAGTCAGTTACAGAATTCAGAAAATCCCACCAAACTATGTGGGTTATTAAAGCATGAGAAATACAATACTGCTGGGAATGAACCTCACTGACAAATAGTCATTTTATTCCACCTGACCTATCTATGCTTCTGTAACATCAGACTCCATAAATGCAAATTCTGCATGTCCCTAGGGCCCGCTATTTCTAGAAGAATCAAAAACAGTACACTCAGGTCAGTCTGCCACCTTTAGGCCTGCCCAAACTCGCTGCAGATCTGATAATACAAATAGCTCTTTTTTTCCCCATGCTGCAGGAATCCTGACAATGACAGCAAGCCCTGGTGCCATGTACTGAAAGGAAAACAGCTCACATGGGAGTACTGCAATGTGCCTACTTGCCGTAAGGATCCTAGCACTCCTGATTCTTCTCTTTCTTTGAGGCATTACTGTTCTGTATGTAATTTGTATTAAACTTAAGCCTCTTACAGTAAAATAATAGCTGAGACAAAAAATAAAATAAATAAAAAGAAAATAATTAAAAAATAGAAATCTAAATTAAAATAATATAAAAATAAAATACTTTTTGGAGTAGAAAGAGATTCTGTGGCTCTGCTCTCACAGTAGTGCCTTTGCTAGAAGGGAAGGTTGCAGAGATAGAGGACAGAAAAGGCAGAGTTTCCTTACTGTATTTTTCAAATCAGAATACACGTTTCCTAGGAAACGGGAATGAGTCAGCTACTAAACAGATCATTCTGCCTCAACATGCACTGACAACTAACAGGCTCTTGACCCAAACTGAAAGCAAGAGTGCCTGAACAAAAAGCCTATTTCTGTGTTTGTCATCCGCAGCCACCTGTGGCTTACGGCAGGGCAGCGGGCACCAC
>NW_010205730.1:11786-25029 GCF_000695765.1 Mesitornis unicolor
ATTAAAAGTGGCTCCTATGCAGACATTGCAGCTCACCCATGGCAAGCTGCCATTTTTGTGAAGTATCGCCGAGTGCCTGGAGAGCATTTCCTCTGTGGAGGAATTCTGATCAGTTCCTGCTGGGTTTTGTCAGCTGCTCACTGTTTTGAGGAAGGGTAAGCTGAAGATTCAGTATTTTCTGGGGGCAAAAAAAAAATCTGGAAAATGGAAGCATCCAATATAGCCTTACTGGAAGGGCAAAAGACTTAAAAAAAAAAAAAAAGGCTCTTTATCTTCCTAAGTCATTCTTCATTAAAGATTATAGAGTTAATTGTGCTGAGCATTACAGACAGCATGGCATTAAGGTACCACAGCAACATCAAGCAGCTGAAGAACAAAGTTGTCAGTACAGATGCAGAGCCATCTGGAACTTGAGAACAGCAAGGGGCTGGCAGAGGATCTTTGCCATGATGGCTGTAAGCAATTAGCAAAAAAACCAAAGGCAAATAGGACACTTGAGGTCAAACTACCTGGGTAATGAAGTAGTAATAGTCCTAAAACAAGAAAAGCAGAATGTCCCACAGCACACATTCAAGGGAAGGGTTCACTCTAGTTAACAGGGAAGAAAGTAAGACTCTCCTGTTGTTTAGCTTTAGCGCAGATCAGCTGAAGATTGTGCTGGGTAGGACTTCTCGAGCAACTCCTGAGGAAAATGAACAAAAGTTTCAAGTGAAGAGCTACGCTATGCATCAGAGATTTGACTCAGAAAATTTCAACAATGATATTGGTAAGAACTTTTCTGATCTCGTGACTGGAAAGGTCACAGTTGTCTCAAGCTTGTGGTTCATCAAGTGGGGATTCTTTTTCCCTCTTCAGCCCTGTTGCAGTTGAGTTCTGATGCAAAAGACTGTGCTATTGAAACGGACACTGTCCGTGCTGCCTGCCTCCCAACACCAGAACTGCAGCTGCCTGACTGGACTGAATGCGAGATCTCTGGTTACGGCAGAAATGAAGAATGTAAGTAGAAGATACATGTCTACACGTGAGTGGAAGATACTATGTGCAAAGTTTGGGTCTCCTGCCCTCAAAGAATTCAAGCCTTTAGCATCGCTTAACGTGTGACCCCCTGAATTATTATATGGACTTATATCAGCACTACAAAACAGATGCGTAAGTGGGAGATACACAAAAACCAATTTTGCTGTAAGTTATTACATTCATCTGAGTTCTGTCAGCTGCATGGGCTAGTAGAGTCTTCCTTGACGCTCTTAAACAGCAGAAACACTAAAAATGGCACAGTGTATAAGGTAGGAAAGACAGAAAATTTGCAGTTAGGGCTGCCACTTTTCTGCTGTACTGAGTACATTTAGATACTGCCATTCTGACAGAAATCCACTTCTGTCAAGATTTAATATACTATGCAGCCTCAGGTAGTTGCATTATTCTAGCAGACACATTGGCTGCACTGTGATTAGCAAAAAAAAATTAAAAAAACCTAAAGTAGTAACAATCCCAGATATATATTAAAAGGCTGGCTAAATGGTTTTTAAACTGAGCTACAAGAATAGCTCATATAGGAATAAAACTGGTCTGAAAGTATATACAAGCTGACCTACATTTAAAACAAACAAAAAACCCCAGTTCTTACTGTACTGGCACTTTCTACTGATTTTTTTTATTCTCTAACTTGTAAACTCTTTGAGACAGAGACTGTGAAGTATCTCTGATAAGAAGACCTAAGCATGATTTGAACTCGTAGGGTTTTTGGAGCAGACTTGAAGATTTAACAAATAAGTGTGGCATAAAGTTTCTAAAGTGCTCACAGGGAGTACAGCATAGACTCTGAGAGGGAAAGGATGCTGCAACTGTAATTCAAAACAAGACAAATGACAACAATCCTGCTAACTTTCAGCTTTGTGCAGTTTGCAGCTATGCAGGAGAATAAAATCAATGCCCCAAACAAATCCTTTCCATTCCAACATAATACAAGTGTACACAATACTGAGTAACTGGATAGGAATGTACAACAAGGTATTTGATTTTTGTTAGCACAAGTGTAATACTAAAAACTCAGAATCCTGTTTCATACAGTTAGTGACTTTTGTAGGCACTTCCTGTGACTTCATTTGGATTGATGTAACTGTGCAAAGATGACTTACCTATCCAAGAAACGCATCAGCCTTTAAGTTGGAGCAAATAAAACTTCTTCAGCATTTAAGCTTGCTGAAGACAAAATATTCTCTCTCGACTAGATTTAAGCTGTTTTCACTAGCAAAGCAGAACCCCAAGAATTAAAAAAGACCCTTTGACAAGGAAATAGTACTTTAGTCACACCCCCAGCTACTTCTGTTTAGTCCTCTAAACTACAGAAAACAAACTGTGATTTTTAAAGATGTATATACATAAATAGATATATACGCAGACATATATACATATTCACGTTGTCATTTTTCTTCCAGTTTCTCCATTCTATTCAGAGCACCTGAAGGAAGGCCATGTCAGACTGTTCCCATCCAGTCGGTGCACAACACAGCACTTAGACAACCGGACAGTTACAGACAATATGTTATGTGCAGGAGACACAAGGCACCTTGATGATGCCTGCAAGGTAAGCCCAGTTCTGTTCCTCCTCTTTTTAGTTCTGTCCGTGATAGTCTGAGCTAACTAAGCAAAAAGATTCAGAAAATACTTTAAAGAAGTTCTGCATTTGGCTGCATGGAAGTTCTAGCAGAGTTTAGTTGAACAGAGCAGAACAGCTGGCTCCTCTTTCTTTTTTCTTCCCCTGCTCCTCCTAGCTGGGAAAGAAGGCCACACTTAACCAAGCAAACCAGAACAATACAGACTGAAAGTCCCAAATATAGGAAATGCCACAAAACTGAGCAGGAAACTCCACCTTTGCAGCATTTCCTAATATTTTCTCTTATGTGAGCATGCAAAACACTCAGCGGGAGGTTCTGTACGAGGAAGGGGGTGCCGCTGTACTGAAAAGTGGAGAAAGAAGAATACAGGCCAAAAGATGGTGGAGAACGAGCAGCTGTAACATCAGGAAAAAGGAGGGCACGCATTCAATTCACATCCTGCTTAAACAGCTCTTTAATAATTTTGCTTTACTGTTAGTATAAATAATTTTGCTTTACTGTTTTTTTAGTATAAAAACCCCTGAATCTTTATCACTTGAATAAGAACATTCCTCTTGTTGTTCTTATCCACGTCTCACCTAAAAAGATGAGCGCCACACAAAGTTAGATGCTTTAGTGCTAGACTTTTTTGGGTCTCTCCTCAGGAGAGGCAGATTGAGGGAGTCTGCAACACAAAAGTGGCTTATGTGAAAGTGCTGTTACTAAGAGGTCTTGATTTGCAAGCATACCACGCAGGGTACTTCTGTAGACACTCGTGCATCACTAAAGCCGGAGGGGTGGGGGACGGAAACAACATCAAAACAAACAAATGAAAAAGGAGATTGTTACTAACCTGCTCCTTCTCTGTAGGGTGACTCTGGAGGGCCTCTGGTCTGTATGAAGGATGATCGTATGTATCTAATTGGAATCATCAGCTGGGGAATAGGCTGTGGCCGCAAAGACATACCTGGCGTTTATACAAATGTGAATCGTTACCTTGGCTGGATTCAGGACAACATGAAACCCTGAGAAAGACAACTGAACTATCCACAGTCTTGTGGCCATGCCCTCGCAGCTTCCTTCTGGGTGCTCGGAGGATGCTGACAGGGCTTCCTGTTTGTCCAGATGCTTATGACTTTCAGTACGAGAGGAAGACAAACTGCAATGTGTGGGACGGGCACATTTTCAAACTAGTCTCCTTCCCTTATTACAGGTTATAGGAAGCTAACACTCCTTTCCCCCCACATCCCCAATATTTCTCTTTGCATCAACTCACATGAGTACAATTGAAGAAAAAAAATTGGCCTGAGAGAATAAACCAAGAGGGAACATCGTGCATCCCATGAGGAGCTATGTTGTTTCAGGAATGGGTGTGAACTGAAGGCAAAGGGGACAGATTTAATTTCCTGAAAACTTCATATCCCTCCTTCTTATTTGGCTGTACCTTTTGAAGACGTTCCAGTCCAGCTTAATCTCTGTCCTTACACCATTTTACTTCAGCTATTTAAGCTGGTTTCAGCTTGACTGCAATAGAAAGAGCAAAGCTGTAGGCATGGGCTGCTTATTTCCGTATCAATATACTACCTGCTTTTTCACTTTGGAACCAATTCATTAACCAAGTTTGAGCTTAAACACTCCCTCCTGGTAGGAGCTAAATATTTATTTAAATATGGAATAGGTAAAAGTCTTAACACCAACCTTATCTGCCACAGAATTGACACATTACTTTTTGACTAATAAATTTCTATGCACTACGATCTGATATGAAAGCAAAAACTCTCTTTTTAGTGCAGCAGGGCAGAACAAAGGACAAGCGTAACGGCAGCAGTCTTATGTGCCTGCTAGATTTACATCCACAAATAAAATGTCGCAAGACAGCATTTGTCCATTAACAGGACAGGTATAACCAAGTCACCATGACCTGGAATCTCTGTAATCAAGCATTACTTACTTGCACTGCAGTTGCCATCTGACACTAAGTGGTATTTATGCACATCCCAAGAGTTAAGTCTCTTTGAGAGATCCTCTCGTGTCCAGTTGTTTTATAAAGTAACATAAAGCCTTCTACCCAAAACCCTACCTAGTAAACAAAAACTGTTCAGCTGCATTCCTAAAGACAGTTTCCCTGAGGTTCTAGGAAGAGCTCAGCACTCCTTTTGGGAAACATCAAGAAAAAATCCCAAGAAAGTAATTAATCTCAGCTTCTCAGAGCGCAACTTAGTCCCAGACTTACAATCCCAATTGCATACAGACATTTACGTCCCTAAGGCACTCACTATCCACAATCCAATTGGCAAAATTTACCTTCCTCCTCAAACACCAGCTGTATTTCTTGTAAAGCCCACACAAACCACTCTGAAATGACACAGATGACATGTAAAAAATGAATTTTATTGATGCCCTTGCTGAAGGTTATATTTGCACTGAACATGCTCAGCAGTAAGGCCACCTGCTATGGCATCATCAGTTGCACTGGAACTTCCAATTCCACAAGGTGCCATCCACTGCAAGTGTCCATCACACGCAAACCAGAATGTATGTTAACCTTCACTTAGGGTCACCTTGTTCTGTTCACAGGCATGACCTGTACATGCTAGACTCCACAGCCATCTGACAGATGCTGTAGTCACATGTACAGCACCTGAGGGACAAGTTCTGCTACCACAGAGAAAACACATTGGCATCTAGTGGCCAAAGAGCACATTACAGACAATACAGAACAGTGCAGATGCCTCTCATTTCATATTTATGCTGTACAGAGAGATGCAACACAGACTGGAATGGGCAGATGCAGCAACAGCTCCTGAAGAAGAGATGGTCCCAGAGAAAAATCCAGCGTCAGCTTGAATTCACCTGCACAGCAGCTGATTGGTACGGGAACTGGAATGAGGTAGGACAGCCAGAAACACCACAAAGGTACCAAGACACAATTATCTCAAAGGAAGATAGAGAACAGGAGAACAGCAGTATCACCCTCATTTGTAATAGGCAGGCAGAGGCAAAAAGAGGTTCCAACAAGTTTCTAGGACACTGATCGTCTTCATTTCGCCACAGCTTCGGTTCCCATCAAGAGTGCTATGTCTCCACAAAAATTCTGCCTCTCTCTCTTCCCTGACTCCCCGAAGAATCAAAGTAGGAAGAGAAGCAGAATTACATTCAGATGTCACCACCCATCAGTTACAAGATCACGTGTGCTACAGTCAGCCCTTCATAGGATACCATGAGAAGATTTGGATGGATTTCCCATCTGTCTCCAGAGATTCAAGATACTTGATGACCAAGATGGCTTATGAAATACCTAAAAAAAGCATCTACTTCTTCCCTTCCTCCCTCTGTGGCACCATCCCCAATCTCAAACTTCTTAACTTCCCATCCTGTATGGGACAATCTACCTTTCCACTTCTTCCAGTCCCTTTGAGGCAGAATGGCCAGATGATCTTTCTGCTACTAGGAACTATACAGCTCTCCACCCTAATGCCCGGTAATGGAGACGGGCAGATGCTGGACCATCAAACTGGAGTTGAAGTTTGTGGAAATTCAACTTTGTTTCATCTACAAAGGGATAAAAGCCAACCAAAATATAAGGAAGAGGAGTTACAAAAGGCAATAAATCCTTAGAATTTCCTTTAAGACGGCAAAATGAAGGTGATACAAGCTTACATGGCTGTCTCGCTAATCCCAAGGGACCTGAACACCTCTCCCATCTGCCATTGTTCCAAATACTTGAGACTCAGCTAGGAATCAGATGGTTTCAGGTCAACCTTACTTTTCCCTGCTTCCCAGCATCCTAAGCACTGGCTCTCCTGCTCAGGCTACTACAGGCAAAGGAGCAACCCTAAACAGATGAATGGGGTAAGAGGCTGCATCCAACAGCCAAGGACAGGAGAAACAGGAAAGTGCTCTTCCTCACTGTCAGGATCCTCTAGGTTCGGACTTGGAACTTGCCAGCCTTAGTCATGTATTTTATCCCTTTGAAGGGCTTGTACTTCTCCCCATACATGTCCAAGCGATTCACCTTCAGTCCTAAAGGCAAACAAACATAGCATAAGACTGACCACTGCCACAAACAAAGCAGACCGACCTTCAGGATAAAGGAACAGAAGATCATACTAGAGGTGCAGAAAGCACAGGGAAACTTTTACCAAGCAGTAAACAGAATGGAGAAACGCTGACAACTGCTAATTGTCAGAATAATTCTTTACAAGCACATCCATGCCCTAAAATTCTTTATAGGTCTGCAGAGCACCAGAGAGAACACATCCATACATCTGTAGTCAAAGCACAGGTTTTTTTTCACTTAAATCACAAAATGTTAGGAGTTGGAAGGGACCTTGAAAGATCATCTAGTCCAACCCCACTGCTAGAGCAGGAAAGAATGAAGCATGAAGAACATGTTTCAGATAGAATGTACTTCAGAAGGCCTGCAGAGCTACTTCAGTTACGTGCAGAGTGAGCACTGACACAGTGGGGAATATTCAGATTCTTTACCTGACAGTTACTTACCAGATATAGCCAGCTGCTGAATTTTAAACTGCAGGTTAATGGTGGGGTTTTCATCTGGTTTAGATGTCCCAGCTTGCAGGCTCACACTCCCCTTCAGACTTGGCAGCTTCTGGGGGTTTATTTTCCCCACGTCCCATGACAGCACCTTTAAGAAACAGAAAATGCTGTAACAAAAATGCTGTTACCCTGTACTTTTTGTTTTAAAGAAGAGTTCCCTTCCAATAACAGCTTTTAATGTTTCTTTATGGAAAAGGTCTTTGTCCTAGTATCTTGCCTTTCATATTGGACAGACACAGTACAGGCGCTTAAGGAGCGGCTGCCTTAGAACTCTGTTCTCCCTCTCTCTTTCTGAGGTTCCCCAAAATCCCACCATGACTGAAACTTTCAGCACTTGTGCTACAGGCCCTACTGTGCCCCCAAGCAACCAGAAATACAATCCACTCAGCCACTGAGCTATTTATTCTGGGGATTAAGACAACTTCTAGTGTGCAATTATCCAAAAAAAATTCTCACCCCAAGA
Source organism: Mesitornis unicolor (assembly GCF_000695765.1). Lineage (NCBI taxonomy): Eukaryota > Metazoa > Chordata > Aves > Mesitornithiformes > Mesitornithidae > Mesitornis > Mesitornis unicolor. The sequence continues at coordinate 19,407 of NW_010205730.1, forward strand.
AAAGATACTGCCTTTGGAAAAGCAACATTCAAGGAAATGTTCATGTAAACATTAACAACTCGACTTCATTTGCTGAAAGGTAAAAAAGATAAACCCCAACAGTATCTAATTTCTCTCCTTCCTCTCACCTTTGTAACTGGATCGAAGATATGCGTTCCCTGAGAGGGTGTGAGGGTCATATTTAAGACACCTTTTGGCATCTGGCTAGTGACCATCACTCCCTCTACAGTCTTCCCCATAGTCTGCTTCGGCCCCACTGTAATCTCAAAACGTCCCAGTGAGCTGCTATCACGGAAACTTATGTTGTGTTTAACGTAGACAGGAATTGCCACAAGACTAGAATAAAGACATGAACAGAAAGTCTTTGTCAATCTCTTGCCTTCATCTTTGCTTTTCCTGAGTCAGTCCTTGCCTTCTACACTGAAAGGACTGGAAGGCAATCTTCTTAAAAGAGAAGAAAATCCCATGCTCATTTGTTTGATCTAAAAGCAAAGTCAAAATCCTATTCTCAGGTCTTAAATTGCATTTTTTAAAAATCAAGCTTACCATATCTTAGTTTTCTACCCCCCAACAGAACAGGTAACTACATCCACTAGAACAGGAGACTTCAGCAAAGGATAGGGAAAGTTTTTTGCCTGTCACAAGCAAACTGGCAAGTAGTTCCAGGCGGTGTGGCAGCACATGAACTTCACGTTTGTGCTTTCAGTTGGATGTTCAGTTGGATGTCTGTGATTCCCATTCCTTTTCACCTACTTGAGCTAAGTCTGACAAAGTCTAACACAATGTTTTAGCATTTAGGGGATTTGGCCATGTTGATTGGTTGATAAGAAGCCCAACGTGACCTGCCAATGTGCACTTGCAGCCCAGAAAGCCAACTGTATCCTAGGCTGCATCAAAAGCAGCAGGACCACCAGGTCGAGCAAGGTGATTCTTCCCCTCTGCTTCACTCTCATGAGACCCCACCTGCAGTCCTGCATACAGCCTTTGAGCAGCCTGGTCCAGTGGAATGTGTCCTTGCCCATGGCAGTGGGGTTGGGCTCGGTGATCTTTAGGGTCCCTTGCAACCCAAACCATTCTATAATTCTATGATCTGTAACCCCAATTAGTACTTGGTAAGCAAAACAGTGCAAACAGTGGACAAGAACTTGTAGTTCTATTAAGAGAGATGTCAAAAAACCAAGATTACTAAAATATCTTGTTTTATTCTAGAAACTTTTATAAACATAGGAAAGGAACAGCTTTATTACTCCATACTGCCTAATTCTTTCTCTCTCTAATTTGTTCATTTGCTACTAGTCACTGAAAAATGCTGACCACCATTGTTTAGCCAGTAACAGAATCACTGCTCCAAACAAGGAAAATAAAAGTGTTTTAAAGAAGGAAAAGTACAAGTAACCATGCACCTCTACTTCATTTGGCACAACATTCCACCTGATCTTTAAAAGCAGTTCTTTCCCCACTCCGCTCCTAGCCAGGAAGATCCAAATTTTGTAATTCACAGCACTACATTCATCACTTACTTCTGAGCACTGACATGGTAGGAGAGCAAGCGAAAATTTCCATCAGGTGGAATGAAGGAGAGTATTCTCTCTGACTCCCAGCGTTTAAAACGCACACATGGATGAAAGCTGACATCATCCAATAACCGAGGGTTCTGAAATAAAAGAAAACCACAAGGGTAGTGAAGGCAGTACTACTTAAAATAACCTCTTCATCTTCTCTAACTTCTATCCATGAAGGGTCTACCATTCGACACACTGCCCATTTGAAGGTATCCACATTCAAGCATGGTAACATATTTGATGCTGTTACATCTGTGCAATAGCAGTACTCAATAACCTCTATCTTATTTCAGAAAATATAGTCATGTCAAATAATTACATTGATGCATACTCATTAAAAGAACGGTTCTTTATGGTATCTGCCTAAAGCACCACTGTGCCTCAGAAACTTAAGTCACAGCACACATTAACAGTACTTTTAACAAAGAATCTGAAAGTAAAACCTTTAGGCTCTGAAGTTCACTATGAGTTTCCATTGTCACTCCTTTCTCTTTTTGTTTGGCTTACCCAGGTTCTGATCTACTGAAATCCATCAGCATGAGACTGAGATCCTAGTCGCAGGACTGAGAAACCATTTTCAAAATACTTATGCAAAGATACATCCTTGAGCTTTACCATAAAGGAGAGGGTAAGGTCTGGCATCCCAGTCAGCTTGACACAAGCATCAATCACCCCTTGGATTTCAGCAGTAATTGTGGAACCTGCAACCATGAAGTGAACACAGGAGGTTACGTGAACCTTACCAAAAACATTCCAATGTGGAAAAACTATCAATAGGGAAGAAGGAAATTCATTATCTTTATGACATGTCATGGCTCATTATGTTACCTGCTCAACATTTCTCTTTCACAATGCCTTCTAGAGAAGATACATACAAATAGGAACCACTGACACCAGCAATGTCCATTTTAATAGCCAATGACAATAGCTCCCAACTCTAACAAGATTAAGATGCACAAAAACTAAGGAGACAGTGCTAGACACAATTTTCACACACCTCTGATTTTCCCAATATAGAACTGCTTACAAGACCTCAGGACCAAGGACAAGTGAAAACCCTGGTATCTCTCTAAAATTTTTGACTGATTAGCACCTGCAAGTTGGCAAAATTCCAGAGTAAGAGTAGGAATAGAGCTTCCCACACTTAGATGAGAGAGCTCCTCTTTGAGAGCCTAAATCTCTCTAAAGGCACTATCAGGACAAGTTACCCTCATCTTAGCCAGAAGCAACTTCCATACCCGATTTGTCAATGATTGCATCTATCTCCTCAATCACATCAAAATACGCCTCATTGTTGGTATATTTTACACCAGTACGTCTCCAAGGTACCACTGATAGCTGTCCAGTAGGAAGCTGGTCACCCACGTTAGTGCTTCCTGGAAAAAGAAAGGTAATCACAACAACCACAAAAGTTAGACAATGCTCCAGAACAAGTCCTTGGCCTCATATAAATTAATTGTAATTAATCCGAAAGGATCTATGTCTCTTTGTAGGAGAGCAACTACTCTTCCAGACTCGCTGTATTCTACAGTTTATGCCTCTCTGACATCCAGCTCTAAAACATACCACAATAAGGCATGGGGGAAGTGTAATTAATAATCAAAACAAAAAGCCACCCCAAGAAAAAACCCACATCAAACTAGCTCATTCAGGAAGTGATGTCAGGGCTGTTACTGGAAACATAATCTGTTTCTGTTAAAAAAAAATAAAAAAACCACTGGTGCTGGAACCTCAAAGCAAAGCATTAACACAGGAGTCCTCAAATACATCTGTGCTGGGGTTTAGGATGGTATGGGACAACATAGATTTTCTTCACTCATGTCCTAATTTACTTATACAGGAATACTGCCAGATGCTCCTCCCCAGCTTATCGACATTTTGTTTCCCTGTACCTGTGATGGTGTTGACAACTGTTCGCAGGATAGTAGGAGGTTTTATCAGTTCCTTAAGAATATTAGACTCTGTTGCCAATGGAAAGCCATTGTCCAGCATCTCCTCCAGCACCTCATAAACCACCACCACATTGTCCTTGATCATCACCTCTGAACAGACACCAAAATAATCCTGTGCAAAAGAAATAATTACTCAACAAGTTCCAAAAGAGAGACTTAGCGATTATTCAGTTCAGCGTCGTCCACACAGAAATAAATCAAGCCTCTTCTTGGAGGAGGTGAAACAACGCTGAAACTCCACGTATCAGTACAAGCACATCAGACAATGACCACTCCAACAGACACACACAGCTCCGAGCACACCTCTGCCACTGCCCCAGCAAGCTGGCAAATCACCGCACCATCGTAGGCTCCTCTTGCCTTTCTATTAACAAGGCTCCCTTTGGCAGCTAAGAGATTTTTTAATTAGCACTTTAGAGTGGCCCAGTTGCAACCAATTAGCAGCAATATTAATAAGAAAAACTTACTTCCTGCGGTCGCTCCTAACTTGAGTGCAGTGATGCCTTTCATCAGACTCCTTCCTCAGCTGCCCCAGTCTTTACTTACAGTACTCTCAATACTTTAACCATGCAGCACTGCTGTTTAAGGAATTCAACCTCTCCGCTTGCATAGATACAGGATAATACAATTAACTTCAATATTTTTTTATAATTTATTGTCATGTGTAACATAGCAGAAGCACAGCTTCGAACTCTCTGGGTGTTCTGCCTAAGTCCATGCTTGTCAGAGCACTTCTGAAGTCCATCTGACACGCTACCTGTGTTTTTTCGTTCTGATAGTGCTTGGGGTGTACAGACTGCTCATACATCCTAAGACGTATTAGGCTACCAGCAGATTCCCAGTATTCTGAAAAATAATTCTATCCACGTTACAAATCCCTCCTTCCTTATAATCTAAGAGATGTATAACGCAGAACATTAGAACGTGACTCATAAGAGATCCACTGACCAGTTTATTCCCCAGCTTGATTTCTCTACTGTTTCTTCAGCTCTTACTCCAAAACAGTAATCAGTAATATTAAAGTCTGCAGTAAAATATTCCAAGTCAAATTGTAAATTTTTGTAACACAATGTCAGGATAGAAAACTAAGTGGAGATCTTTCAAGATTCAGCATATACTATAGGAAACAGTCCTGATAATTCAGCAATTTTAAAAATTGAACGTTTAATTTACTCATAGTAACTTATAATACATAACATAAAACCTATAATAACATCATAATTACTTATAATATTGTATATTATAAGTCCATGGGGACTTCATGCATCTTTCTGGAGAGCACATGAGTGCGCACATGCATGCAAACACAAAGTTTTGCCCTGAACAGCCCATCCACCCCCTGACTCAGTGAAACATAACTCAGCCTACACTCGCATTCTGATTGACACCTGGAAGCAAAAGCTCACATGATACTTGTTTGACCAAGCACCGCATTTTCTGTGTCCTGGCAGGATGCTGGTCACAAGACATTTTGAATCCAGACTACACAATCCTGCTGTTGGCAGGCAGAAGACAGATATCTTCACCATTTCCCTAAAAAAGTCACGTCAGTCATAGCACAGAGGGAATATGGCTGCTCTGGGGTATTTCCTGTGACTCTCTCCAAGAAATAGCAAGAGATGTAAGCACATAGCTAGGTTGCTACTGACTGAAGCACACAGCTCTGAATCGCAAACATTCCTTATGACAACAAGGCCAGCTTGGTCTTAGTGCACAGGTCTTAGAAGAGACAAGGCTCCAAAACAAATGTGAATCTCGATTGCTAAGGTCCTTCCTGTGGGAACCCATCGCCACCTTAAGCCTCTATAGCACTGCAGTGTCGTGGGGCTCCTCCTTCCCTCCCATCACACCCACTGCCCCTTCAGCCGCAGCCGCGCCGCCCTTGCCCCTCTGCCCCAGCCGTACCTGGAAGGTGTCGACGACGCGGTGCAGGAACTCGATGACGAAGAGAGGCGGCACCTCGCTCTGAATAACGGCCACGAAGAAGATCTTGTGGCGGTAGACACTGAGGAGGTAGTGGTGCGGCGTGGGAATCACCGGCGGCACGTTCTCCGCCTCCGAGGCCCTCTCCTGCGCTTCAAAGAAGTAGTCACAGACGGAGCGGCTGAC
>NW_010205730.1:25492-26615 GCF_000695765.1 Mesitornis unicolor
CCCTCCCATGCTGGGACCGCGGCGCCGAGGGGCACAAGGCACCGATACCCGCTCCATGCTTCCCCTGCAGCCTCCAGCGTCTCGAGAGAGGCAGGGGGGCCCGCGCCGCCCCCCCCGCGGGGGGGGGGGGAAGCCTCCGCCACCCTCACCCCCGCACCGGTGCCTCTTCGCTCTGAGGCGCCCGCCCGGGGCGCTGGGACCTGTGCTGACAGCAACGCCCGCAGCCTCAAAAACGACGCCTGCTTCAAATTTTTTTTTAAAGGGTACCATTCTTTAGGGTAGACATCTTAGTACAGTTAAATAGCCGAGTTTCTACAGTGAGGAGCAGGCAGTCGAATGCTTTCCACTGTATTTTGCTGGTTTGCTCACCACAGAGTAATAATGCTACTGAAAACACAGTCCATGTGGCATGGAAATTACAGTTGTCTTGCAAAATGCACCTAAGCTCTATGGCAAGTGATTCCTTTGCATACTTAGAACAGCTATTTCATGTTCATATAGCAGATCTCTTGACTTCTTAGGAAGATACTATTACAAATAATTTTGCAATTTTACTACTCTGCTGGGAACAAACATAAATACAAAAACAATGGAAAAAAAAAAGCCCTTTCTACCCCATTAAATAAGCAGTCTAAGCATACATCCTTTATTACCTGGGGAAGAAGGTGACTGCCTGCTGGTCAGTGCCGCTGCATAAGTGCCGAAAGCCTCCGGTCTGAATCCAACCATGCTTCATGACTGGCCAAATCTTCTGGGCAACAGTAACACCAGGACTGGAAGATGAGTAAACTGAATGGATGGATTATGTCAGAATGCAAGAACCCGCAGTTCAGAGTTTATATTAGATATTATTTTTTATTGATATGTTTTAGCTATTTTTCCCCCCAAATGGGGTGGAGGTCAGTTTATTTACTGACATTACCTTTTAATACTACTGTATGCATACATTCTTATTTGAAGTACTAGATAATTCAACGTGCACTAGATGAGTTTTTCTGCTATAACAGAAAATAATGAAGAAGAAATTACATATATTAATTTCTCTTTTACAGTCATGATTTTTATGAAATGCATTTTTAAACATCAGATAAAGTTTTAATGTCTAATAAATTATAAATTTAAT
>NW_010205730.1:26646-29042 GCF_000695765.1 Mesitornis unicolor
AATAATTATCAATTATGTAATAAATTATACATTTGAGAGCAACAAAAGGGTAATAATTTGTCATTTAATTACAACACTTCTAAATGTAAAATAATTGGTTTTTATTTTAATATAATTGCTTTACTTTTAACACAAAGGTAAAGATTATTGTGTCAGTCTATGAGGGTCTTGGAGACTACATTAGTGGGAGTCATATAGGTATCACAGACAGGAAACAGCAGCAAATAGTTAAATTGACCAACAGTATAAAGCCTTTAAGCATATGGTTCTCTGAGGAACTCAAACCTTTCCGTTTTTAACCTAGACCTTAAATTCAACAGTCATGGCATGTGTCTTTTCAATACAGGCATTTCTTTTTTTGTCCTGTGAAACGTAGTTCAGTTTTGACTGTATTATACACTGTTAGATAACGGCCATCTCCCTCTGACTGCTTGCACCCATCATCATAATTGGTTATTTTACTCAGTTCATGATGATGTCACCTCCGTATTTTTCCTACAGTTACTTCAGTTTATTTAGCCATGAAAAACATTGGTGCCAGTACAAAAGCAATCATAGCGTAATTAATTTTTTTCTGCACATCAAAGGAAAAGGTTGTTGAGGGAAAAGGGGAAACACGTTTCTGCTTTAAAATCAGACCAGTTTATGAAGGTATCTTGCTGGCACCTGCAGAGAACAATTTGCAGCTACACCACTGTTTACTGCTGCAGAAATGCTGCCTGGCTGCTCCCAAACTGTTAGCACAAAGATCACGTTTTGTTCTGAAAGTCAGCCTCTACAGTGGCTCAGGAGCTTAGACAAACTGGAACCTAAAAGGAGAACACGGCAGAAGATGCTGCCAGAACAGAATTTCATTTTGCTGGTTAATTTACTGACAGCCTGAAAACTGCTCATTGAAGGGTACTAGTTACAGTACTTGAATCCCCAGAGAAACCTAAGCACAGTCAATGAGCAGTGCTACAAAATGGCATTGCCAAACCATGCGCTGTCTTTATGATAAAACAGTTCCTTACCATCTGTAGTTTGCCATATGAAGGAATTCTGATGATTCTACTGTTAGCCTGTGCTGTGAAAATAAAAAAAGAGAGTAGAAGAAAACAGGCCATTGTTTAATTTATAATAGCGAACAAAACAAATTAATTTTGCAGGTGTGCTAATAACAACCTACTGCCAATTTTGCAGCAGAATAGAGTCTACAGATGGATACTCTGTGTTGTAGGAACACAATGAGGTTTCACTGTTATGCACTGAATTCTTTTAGTCTTATTTTTCTTTATCTGGAATTTACATTTACATCTCCATTAGTTTTTCTGAACATAGCGCCCAGCCTCATAATTTAAGGCACCAGAAGCCATGCAGCATACAATCACCTGAATTTTGAAGACTCAGTAAAAGGTGAGAGGAGAAATTAGTTTTTAAGGAGAATCCAACTCAGACAAGACAAGGCCAGACCTCCATAGTCTACGTGGTAGCAACAGAACTGTTTGTACAGTACCTTGTACAGTAGCATCTCAGACTCCATTGGCTTCAAGTAATAAGTAACTCACTGGGAACATTTAACTTTCACACTGAAAAACCCATTCTGTTAAAACATCACGAGAAATGTCTCACCTCAAGACACTAAACGAAGCCATTCAGAAAACATCACAAGTGTGCTTTATCAAGCTGTCTCCATAACATTTCTTAAGATTTTTTTTTTCTTTTCTAAAAAGGGAAGCTCACATGGAACTTCATATAATAGTCGTCCTTTAAGGCAATGGTGAAAAATGCCTACTTTACAACACGTACACACAACTGGTAAACTTAACCAGAGGTTAGAAAAGGTTAGAGAACTGCATGCAGCAGAGAGTCATTCAGGGTGGATAACAAAATGCAATTCTTTCATTCAAATATGACCTAGGAGAGAATGCTGTAAAATGAGAATTTGCTCTTGGCCCGTTTTTGCCACCTTTCAGCACAGGCTTGCCCAATGTTACACCTCTGCTGAGAGGGGAACCAAGCGGTTCACAAACCAAGCTGGGCGGGCTCTCAGGCTGACCTCTTGGACTACAGTGACACCCACAGAGCTCCCAGGTTATTGCCGCGTACAACAGCTCACGTTGTGGCAGCATAATTTTACTCTACAAACTCAAGCGTATCAAAGATGTCAGAAAGTTACATAAATTACTTCACAGCGATGCGCAAGGACGGAGCAGGTTTTAGGAGGCCCAGGCCAGGCACGCCGGCGCTGGCCCGGTACCGTTATTTCACAACTCCGCGTCGCCTCGGTTCCTTCACCTCAGAAAACCCCAGAATCCCCGTTCCAGGCACAAGTTTAGTTAAGCCTCAGGGACGGATTTCCCACCTTACGGGTTACAGCCATCCATCACCAGGGTACGACCGTCAGCCCGAGCCCT
>NW_010205731.1:0-5493 GCF_000695765.1 Mesitornis unicolor
CTGGACGGGCCGCCACACCGGCACTCCGAGAATGCCCGCCGCTGGCTGGAGCAGTACTACGTGGGGGAGATGGAGCCCGGCGAGGAGCAGGTACCGACGGCGGCCCTGGGACCAGGAGGGGCAGAGTCTACAGGGTGTCCCGGGACCGGGAGGGACAGAGCCTGTAAGGTGCCCTGGGTCCGGGTTGCGCAGGATCTGAGCAACGCGGGATCTGTCTCTGTAGGATCTGAGACACAGAGTCATTAGGGTGCTCCAGGTCTGGGATAGACAGAGTCTATACGGTGTCCGGAGGCTGGGATGGACAGTCTATAGGGTGCCCCAAGTTGAAGACGGACAAAATCCGTAGGGTGTCCCAGGGCTGGGATGGACAGAGTCTGTAGGGTGCCCCAGATCTGGGTTGTGTGGGATCTGAGGAGTGCAGGATCTGTAGAACACCCCAGGTCCAGGCTGTGTAGGGATAGAGCCATATAGAGTCTATAGGGTGCTCTAGGTCCATGATGGACAGTCTGTAGAGAGCTCCAGGTCCAGGCTGTGTGGGATCTGGGCAGTGTTGGGTGTATAGAGCACCCCAAGCCTGGGGTGCACAGGATCCAAGCTGTACAAGGGTTAAAGGGCACCCCAGGTTTGGGCTGTGCAGTGTCTGAGCCATATAGGGTCTATAGGGCACCCTGGGTCCAAGCTGCTCAGAGTCCAAGCTGCTCAGAGTCCAAGCTGTTCAGGACACACAGAGGCTGTGGAGGGTCTGGGGTGTATGGGGCATGAGGGATATATGGGGTGGGGGGTGTCTGAGGCTCCCGTGGTCCTGCATGGATGGTGCCTGAGGTGCACGGGCTGTAAAGGTGTATGGGGAGATCTATGGGGCTGTCGACATCTATGGGGCTGGGGTCTGTGGGGCCTGAAGTGTGGAGGATCCTGAGGTGCGTAGGGTCCAGGTTCCTCAGGGCCTGAGGTGCACTGTGTCCCAGCAGCACAGAGCCCAGTGCCTGCGGGGTCCTACCCCGTGGTCACATCCTGCCCTGGCTGTGCCGGAAGGCAGGGTCTCTGGGTGACCCTGGAGTGCCGGTGCGTGGTGGTGGTGTTGGGGTCCCTGGAGGAGTGTGGGAGACCGGGACGTGCCAGCTTGGTGCCGGTTTTGGCAGGGCCATGTGGTACGGGGTGGGCGATGGGCAGGGCACCCTTCCTGTTACTCAGCCAGGGACTGGGGTGCTGGGTGCCGGGGCTCGCCAGCGATGAGCGGGTGCTGCTGGAAGAGAGGCGCCCGGCCGCCTCCCCAGATGTCCAGGCACGGGGCGAGAGCGGCTGTGACCCAGCGCTGTCCCCACTGAACTCAGCCGCTGCCCAGAAAATAGGGAAAATGCCCTGGGGAAGTGCCACTGCTGGGTGAGCTTCCAGGAGGCAGCACGGCGCTGAGCGCTGCCACCCCCGTTATCACCCCTCGCCGGTGCAGGATGCCCGAGCAGCGGGCCCAGCCCAGCCCCCTTTGCCCACCCAGCGGCCACTTTCCCCTCAGGACGTCCCAGCAGGGTCAGTGACCGGTCGGTCGCTCCGAGCTGGTTGTTTGCGCTCGCTGGTTCTCCTCCCCGCGCCACGGCCTCGCCACAGACGAAGCTTTGTTCGGCCTTGGTGCGACGCCTGCTCTTTCCCCAGACCCCGGCGGTGGCACCTCCTGTGCTGGGATGCTGGTTGTTGTCACCGCCGCCTTCTCGCAGGCGTGCCGAGCCCGACGGGCTGGGGCGAAGGACGGTACCGGACAAACGAGTTCTCGTGCTGCAGCCTGCGCTGGAGGGAATTGCCACCGTCCCAGTGCAAACACACGGGGTGATAACGCCGGGGCAGAGGGAGATCAGACGCTACCTGGCACCAGATAAACCATCCCGGGCTGTAATGTGGCGGGGGGCAGGGAAAACGGCTGCCTGCTGCACGGCAAGGATGGTGCATGGACGGTACCGGACAAACGAGTTCTCGTGCTGCAGCCTGCGCTGGAGGGAATTGCCACCGTCCCAGTGCAAACACACGGGGTGATAACGCCGGGGCAGAGGGAGATCAGACGCTACCTGGCACCAGATAAACCATCCCGGGCTGTAATGTGGCGGGGGGCAGGGAAAACGGCTGCCTGCTGCACGGCAAGGATGGTGCATCTGAGGTGTGAGCGGCTCTGCCGGGCTTCCTGCCCCCCAAAATCCCCTTTGGAGGGAGATGGGGGGGTTGATGCCCTCAGTGGTGCTTGGGTTCTTGCTTTGGCTGCTTTTGGGCAGGCATATCCCCAGCAGCGCTGTGAGGGGGGTGTTGTGTGACCCCAGTGCAGTTCTGAGCCCCCATGGCTTTGCCGGTGCCTGCCAGAGGTCCCAGGGCTGCACCATCCTCGTGTCTGCGATCCCACAGGCATCCAGCATCGCCCCTGCTTACACCAGGGGACTTCGAGGGGTTTGGAAAGGGGGGAAAAGTGCCTTAATGCAGGAGAGGTGGAGAGGAAGATGAGAGCCAGCCTTCATCCCTCCGACATGCCTCTCCACACCCCTTCCTGCGGCTCTCAGGACCTCAGCCCCATCCCTCAGCCACAGGTCCCTCCTCTGCATCACCCAGTTTGGCCAAGGACAAATGAATCCCCTAACTTTTTATCTATGCAAACAGAATACATGGGGGAGATCAAAGCAAGGTGCAATAATTACCCAAACTAGACAGTGAATTTTAACAGCCTTGCTAGAGGGAAACTGGATCATCTAATTACCTCACCAATTTAAGCAATGAGAGACTTTCATCACAGCCTCTTCAGGGTGCGTGACCGAGCCGTGAGTCACTGTAATCCCCCATCCCACTCGGGGTTGGTGTCATCCCCTTCGTCTCGCCCGCATCGCCGTGCCTTGGGCTCACCCTGGATCTTCATCCCAGCCCGAGCTCCTTTGGACATAGGCACTCGCGCGTTGTTCGGAGATGTTGTAACAAGAAGTGGCTTTTTTCTCTTTAAAGTTTCATTACTGTTATCATTAGGACAAGTTACCTTCAACCTCCTTTTAATGGCCCTGCTGCACCCAGGGTTTAATGGGCTGAGACGCAGCCTCGTGAGGCTCTGCCAGCCACTGCCCAGGGACTGCGATGCCGGTGGGACGGTGACACCAGGAAGGTGACACCAGGAAGGTGCCACCGTGGCTGGGGACCTCGCCGGGGCTCCCTGCGCCTCCTGAAGTGTCCTCCTGCTCCATGCCTCAGCCTGCATTGCCAGTGCAGCTCGTCCTGCGTGGACACCAGCAATTTGAGGTGTTTGGGAGCAATGTGGTGGTGCTGGAGGCTGCTGTGGGGTTTGACTCGCTGGGCAAACGGGAACGGGTGGAAAAACTGGGTCCCGTTTGCCTGCAGGCAGCGTCACGCTGCTTGGGCCGGGGGGAGGTTCCCAGCTGCTCCTGCAACACCATCCCAGGCACACCAGACCCCACACCAACCCGTCCCTCCTACCTGTTCCTGCTCTCATCGCAGCTGGATTTTGGTTTTCCTTTAAGCCCTGATGCGGCACAGCACGGGGATGCCATGGCCGGTGCTCTCCAGCCAGCACAGGACTGGTGCTGAGGTCCCCATGGCCCAGCCTGACCCATGGAGGGCCATGGCTGCTCAGGGACAAATGCTGGGTCACTCGGTCACCGCATCGCGCCATGCCCCGGGTGTCCAGTCCCGTTGCCTCCTGGCAGGAGAGCCAACACCTCAGCGGGGCCGCTGCTCCCCAGGGTAGCGGCACAGGAAGGCACTGCTTTGTGGGCATTTAACTTTCCCTTCCCAGGCCTCTTGCACATCTTTCCTGGCAGGACCCGTTTGCCTGGGGATGACTCAGGTGCATCAGCATCACCCACGGGTGACAGGCAGAGCCTGGCACTCACAAAGACCCCTCCGGTCTCCTCCAAACCCACATTTTATTTGAGGGAGGATGGGCAGAAGCCTCAGCACTGGTCTGGGTGCTGATGGGGCTCAGTCCCTGCATGCTCAGGGCAGGCAGGAGCGTGCCACCGCTCCAGGGAGCAAGCTGGGGCACGCAGGTATGGCTTGCACCCCAGTTGCTCCACGGCTGCTGGTGCTTTTGGTGCCAGCCCTGGGGTGAGCGAGAGGAGAGCCTTCCTGCTGCTCCCCATCTGAGGAGGAGGAGGTGACTCAGGGAGCTGCCGTAGCACATGGAGCCACGGCGTCTTGCTGGTGGCACCCGTCCTCCCCAGCCCTGGTGCTGCCGGCAAGGTGGGGTCCAAGCCCCCTCCTCTTCTGCCTCCCTGCCCTGGGAGGATGGGGAAGCCTCCGGCTGTGACGCGGTGCTTCGGCATCCGTGGGTAGGGGAGGTGGAGGTATGTGGAAATTTGAGAAAGGGAAGGAGAGGTGCCGGGGCGTTGCATCAGCCCGGCTTTCTTAAGCATCCTTCCTGCCGCCGACAGGGCTGTGGTGCAAGTGTTGAGGTGGAGAGCATGGGCTCATTTATCGGGGGACGGAGAGGCCATCTCTGTCTCTTAAAGCCAAATTTTCCTTCAAAGCACCCATAGGGAAGAGGCAAAACCACAACATGACCACCCCTGGCTGAATGTCAAGGCATCCCACCACCCCGTTTCAGGATGTCTGGCTGAAAGATGGAGCATGCAGAGCTAAAAATATTAGTGGAGACCCTGGCAGAGGGAGGTGTGGTGGTCCACACCGTCAGCTCACACCGGCGCTCTGCCCGTAGTAAAACTGGTGCCTGCTCAAGTGCAGCATGGCTGGAAATATCCCCTGCCCTGCCTGCTCTCGGGGGCGAGGGGCTGCCTCGGGCCTGGGTAGCGCAGCTCCTGTACCAGTGGGATGAGGAAAAGTGGGAAAAGGGAGTGGGAGCCCGGGCGGCAAGGAGTGCCTGGTGTCAGCAAACAGCACCTGGGCCCTGCCTCGGTGTCACGGAGTAAAGTCCTGTCCGCCCCGACCAGGTGACACCAGTTCTCCCACATACCAGCTCCTCCTGTGGCTGCTGGGGGGGATTTATTCCTGACGGGGATGCGATGCCTTCCAGGGAATCGCATCCCTCTCAAATCCCTGCTTGTGCCACAGCTCCCGGGATAAAACCCTCCCTCGCTGCAGGCGGCCCAGCCGGAAACCCTGGCAGGCATTGCTGTTCCGGGGCTGCTGGGCCGCGCCGTACCCCGCTGCCGGGTTAATGGGTAACTCGAGGTGACAAAGCGGGAGAAAAGGCACGTTTGGCACGTCCCGCCCGGGGAACCGGGGGGCACGGCCAGCTCAGGGCTTGCACGGACACGCTGTGGCCTGGCCAAGCCCCCAGTGGCAGGGCTGGCGCTGGCGAGGCCTCGGGAAGGAGGCCAGTGCTGGCAGCCGGCGATGCCTTTGCTTCCAAGCATCAGCCAGGGCAGGTTTCTCCTGTTCCCCAGGCAGCCCTGGCAGCAGAACCGCAGCCTGGGCTTCATCCCGCGTGCGCCAGGCCTCGGCGTGCCTTCCCTCGCCAAAACCACCCCTCGCGTGGCCTGCAGCGATGGTGCCCGGCCT
>NW_010205731.1:5651-6967 GCF_000695765.1 Mesitornis unicolor
GTTTCCAAAAAGGCGGAAGCTGACGATACTCGGTGCATGGTTCCAAGGGCGGCGTGGCTCTCTGCTGGCTGCATCCCTCAGAAACTTGCTCTGCAGGAACTGCCTGTCTTAAATTCATCAGATATTTCCCCACTTATTTATTTAGCGGGCAGGCGTGAGCTTGCTCTGCCCGTACCCCTGGGTGGCACAGCCACCGCTGTCCCCAGCCACGTCTGCCACCCGTGCTTCACCGCGGGGCTTTCCTTCTCCTTCCAGAGCCTCCCCGAGCCGGTGGATGAGAACGCGGTGGATGTTGCAGCGCAGAGCCCGACGCAGAAGGATCCCCGCTATAAAACAGTGGACGTGGCCAACGTAAGAGCCGGGGGTCTCTCTGGCGTGGTGTTTGCTGGCGGGCTCCCGAGGTGGGCCAGGGTCTCCTCTTCCCCACGGGAGGGCTGCTTGAGGCCCAGGATGGGAGGGATGCTGCGAGGGAGCCAGTCTGGCCGCTCCTGGCGGCTTCGCTTGGGGTTTATTGCCCAGGTGCGGTCACGCTGGGAGGCTCCTGCGGCAGCGGCGTGGGCAGAGATGGCTTTCTCTGACAGCAGCCGTGCCCTTCAAGTGGGATGTGCTGCCAAGCCGCACCTTGCTGGCTTTTTGTTTTATTATTATTTTTTTGCTTCCTTGCTTTGTTTATTTTTTTTCCCATTTTTTTCTCTTGGCTGAGCACCGGTAATGAGCACTCAGGGATCCCCAGGCCCAGGCAGGGCAATCCCTGTGTGTGCAGGGTGCTCCCTGCCCTGCCAGCTCCTCTCTGAGCACACGACGGGAGCAGGGATTTGTCCCCCAGGTGCCTGCAGACATCCCCGCTGTCGGCAGCATCGTCTGTCTGCTGTGCCTTGCACGGCCCCAGCTCGCTGTCAGTGAGCAGGCTTTTATTTAGCTAAAGGATATATTTTTTTAGTAAGAGAACAGTAGAAAGTAAGAAAGTAAGGGCTTAACATTTTGCTGCTGACTGCTTTCCAAGCAAAGCTGCCATCCCAAAGTGACCTTTTCTGCTTTAACTTTTCCCCTGCCTCCCCAGAGGAGGATGTCCCCATCCCGTCCCACACACCCACTGCGGGCTGCGGTTGTTTCCCCTCCTGGGCCATCAGGTCCATCTCTGCCTGGAGCAGAGCCCCAGAAATGCCCGTAGCCACCGGGGCTCCCAAGCTGAGCCACCCCCACCAAAACGGCCACCAGCACAGCCCCAGGTTGCTGCAGTGGTGCCGTGCAGTGCGGGGTGGCCATGAGGAGCTGCCAGGCCTGGGGCTCAGCCGGGCCAGCCCGGTTTCTGTCGC
>NW_010205731.1:6991-7700 GCF_000695765.1 Mesitornis unicolor
GCGGCCGTGGCAGTAAGAAGACGCGTCCAGGGATACGGAGCAGCGGCAGAGGCGGCGCTGCCGTTTGGGTCTCTTTCTTTTCATCAGTGCAGACTGCACGGGTCCCATCTTGCTCTCGCAGCCACCTGAATGCAGCTACGTGGCGTCTGCGTTCCCATTCCGCATCCCTGCTCCCCGCTCCTTCCCACTTTGCTCTTTGCTGCTGGAGCGTTGCAGCCGCCCTGCACGTCCTCTCTGCAAGGAGAAAAGGCCTTGGCAGGGGCAGTGCCATGAGGACGGGCTCCGTGTCCTGCCAGGGTATGGCTGCTCGCTATCTAATCTTGGCAGCTCCTGGGGAGGAAAGCACCTTGGTTATCAGGGCCTGGTACAGCCACCTTCACCCTGAACCAGTGGCATGGGGGCAAGCTCAGCCCCACATTTGTGAGTAATTGGGGCTGTACTCGGCACTGGTGAGGCCGCACCTCGAGTGCTGTGTTCAGTTGTGGGCCCCTCACTATAAGAAGGATGTTGAGATTCTGGAGCGTGTTCAGAGCAGAGCCACAAGGAAGGTGAGGGCTCTGGAGAACAAGCCTGATGAGGAGCGGCTGAGGGAACTGGGCTTGTTTAGCCTGGAGAAGCGAAGGCTGAGGGGAGACCTCATCACCACCTACAACTACCTCAAGGGAGGTTGTAGAGAGGTGGGTGCTGGTCTCTTCTCCCAGGTGATGGG
>NW_010205731.1:7763-8891 GCF_000695765.1 Mesitornis unicolor
TTCCTGAGAGGGTCGTCAGAAGCTGGAACAGGCTGCCCAGGGAGGTGGTGGAGTCGCCATCCCTGGATGTGTTTAAGGAGCAGGTAGATGAGGTACTTAGGGATATGGTTTAGGGGGTAGACAGGAGCGGTTGGACGTGATGATCTCAGAGGGCTTTTCCAACCGAGCGATTCTGTGATTCTGTGATGTGCGTCCAGCTCTGCCCCACACCAGTGTTCACGGGGTGCTTGGGCCTGCTCAGAGCAAGAAGCAGCTGCTCATGGGGCACGTGAAGGAGTTTGCAGCCTGAAATCCCACGGCTGCAGCACAGCTTTAAGGGTGTGATGTCTGGGTCCCACGGGGTTATAACCGCTGCTTGCTCCCCCAGGACCTGGTGGATTGGGAGAAGCCCTTGCTGTGGCAGGTGGGCTACCTGGGCGAGAAGTACGACGCCCAGCCTGGGGCCGGGCCCACCCGCCTCTTCCACTCGGATTTCATCGAGTCCCTCTCCAAGACGGCGTGGTGAGCCCTGGGGTCTGCGCTGTGTCCTGACCAGTGCCTCCATGGCGAGGGGTGGCTCGCTTGTCACCCCGTGGGACACTGCTTCTGACATCTCCTCTACCCCATAGGTACATGGTGGTCTTAGTGTGGGCTCCCGTGGTGCTCTATCTCAGCTGGGTCAGCTACACCTCCCTTGCCCAGGGCAACACCAGGCTCTTCGCCTCCTTCACCACAGGTATGAGCAGTGGCAATGCCTTTGGGCCTAGCTCGTTTCCCCCACTCTGGGTCCAGGGGCAGGACAGCTGTGGGCAGGGGGATACCTCCGCGTCCCTTCCTCATCCCTCCTTCCATGCATGCTCACCATGAGCCGCATGCAAGCCCCTGTCCCCACGGCCACCGGCACGGCCTGTGCACGAAGCTGCCTGTGCTGCTGTAAAGCCTGAGATCGCCCGTCTCCATCGCCCACCTCTATCGCCCATCTCTCACCCACGCATTTTGCTCCCCCAGGGGACGGAGGCACGGCGTGCAGCCCGCTCCCCCTGTCCTCCCTTCCCTCCATCCCCAAAACCGAGCCCCACCGGCGCTGCGGTGCGTGCCACCCCCCGCTGACGCCCACCCCGGGCCGCGGCTGGATGCCACCGCAGCGGG
>NW_010205731.1:8957-10146 GCF_000695765.1 Mesitornis unicolor
TGAATCTCCCACTGTCGGCTCCCCCGGGAATAACAAGCGTGGCCGGGGCAGGCTGTCTTCTTTGTTGTCCTTTTTTTTTGCTTTTTTCTTTTTCTTTTTCTGGGCTCCCTATTTTTTTTGCAGGGTGCCACCCAGTGCCAGCGGTGCCCGGCCGTGGGGTGGAGTGGCTGGGGCGGCCCGCCCAACTGCACCCCCATTGCCCCTTGCGGCGTTCGCACCTTGCTGCCAAGGGGTTATTTTTATTTGTAATTTTTTATTTTTTTTCCCCAAAAATGAATATGTTTGGGGGGGTGATCTGAATTATGATGTAGGTCTGGCAGCTGGCTCCAAAAGGAGGAGGTGGCTGAAAAATGCTCTGCGGGGGAAGGTGCCCAACAAACCTATTCTTTTCCCAAAAAAAAAAGCAAAATCCAGTGCCAGCAACACTGTTTAACGGTCATGAGGCCTGCACAGATAAGGTCCCTCCTGCCTTGTTCTGGTGGGCGAAGCAGCTTTGGAAGGACAGGGCTGTCTCCGGGGTATGCGTCCAAACCCTGGTTGACCTCTGGGATGCAGGGGATGCCCCTCACCCTTCCATAAAGGGTGTAAATTAATGGGAATTAAAGGAAAATGTGGTTTGGAGCAGTGCTGGGGAAGGTCAGGGCAAGAGGGAGACCCGAATTCCCCCTGGGTGCCGATGGGAGGATGGCGATGGATAAGAGCACCCGCACGTTGCCTGCCCTGCTGACCGCTGCGCGTCTCGTTGTGTAGAGTACTCCATCCCTGTCCACAAATACTACTTCCCCTTCATCTTCCTCATGGGGATGTTCCTGTGGTCCCTGCTCGAGTACCTCATCCATCGCTTTGTCTTCCACATGAAGCCACCCGCTAGTAACTACTATCTCATCACCCTGCATTTCTTGCTGCATGGGCAGCATCACAAGGTGAGTCGCAGCTTACGCCTCCGCCGGCGCCCGCGGGGCCGTGGGAACGGTGGCCTTTGCTCAGGCGGAGCCTGTTTGTGCGTGTTCGACGTGACTCCTGGCATCTTCGCCCCAAGCGGGGCCCTTACCTAATACCAGCGAGGGCTGCAAGACGGGCTCAGAGGAGCTGGAGTTAATTCTGCCAGCTCCAGTTGGGCGAGGGGAACGCCAAAGTGCCATGGGCTCCCTCTAGCTTCGCTGGAGGAAACGTCCCCGTGGAGCTTAGG
>NW_010205731.1:10177-11189 GCF_000695765.1 Mesitornis unicolor
AAGCCACCGACTGCTGGGCCACCTCGGCGTGGGCAAGGGGCTGCTCTTGCCACTGGGTGCATCTTTTGGGGAGGGTTTTTGGGGGCTGCTTTGGTGTCGGCTTTTCCTACATGGGCATCCCCGATGCTTGACAGGGACGCGCTGAGAATGGAGGGTGAGGTAGGAGCTGCCTGTCCCACCGTCCTTCTTTGCTTCCAGTGTCCTTTCGACAGCTCCCGCCTGGTCTTTCCTCCTGTGCCAGCCTCGCTGGTGATCGGCTTCTTCTACGGCGGCCTCCGGCTCCTGCTGGCCGAGGTGCTGGGGCTCTCGGTGTTCGTCGGGGGGCTCTGCGGCTACGTCATCTATGACATGATGCACTATTACCTCCACTACGGCTCCCCAAAGGCACCTACCTGTACGGCCTGAAGGCTTATCACGTCAAGCACCACTTTGAACACCAAAAATCAGGTAGCGCCACCCTGCCCGCATGTGCTGGTGGAGGCGAGGGCTGTGGAAGCCCAGACAACCTGCACACGTGCAGGTGATGCTCTGAAATATTTGGTGTTTGGGATTTAGGGCGGAGAAGTGGCATACGAGGTGCTGCAGCCCCATGGGGCGCGTTTCTTGGCCCCCAGGTTGAGGATGGGGAGCTGGGGCGGCACGGGGGCGAAGGCAGCACTTGGTCTTGCTGATGGGGGCACCAGGGGGAAGGCAGAGCCCTCATGGCACTGGGATGTGGGTGCCTGTCCCCGCCTGGGGCAGCATCTCCTCCCGCAGGGAGGCGTTGGCGGGCGCAGGGTGAGGCCTTGGGCTTCCCCGGGTCCTCTCCACGCTTTCCTCAGCCCGGTGATTGCTCAACCTGCCCTTTGCCCGGTTTCCTAGGAGAAAACACCCCATCCAGATAAGCTGTCACCCATGGGGCTGGTGGCATGGCCCAGCCGGCTCCTTCCGCTCCCTCTGCTCTTCCTCCTCACCCTGGCTTTGCCTTCCTCCCTCCCCGAAACACAAGCGCTCCTCCCTCGCCAGCCTCTCT
>NW_010205731.1:11308-11689 GCF_000695765.1 Mesitornis unicolor
TCCGGGGGACGGTGGCACTGGTTTGGTTAACACCGAGTGAGCTGCGCCCTGTCCCTGGTGACGGTGACACCGTAGGCTGAGCACTCTTCTATGCCCGCAGGCTTCGGCATCAGCACCCGCTTCTGGGATCGCCCCTTCCGGACGCTCATCCCTGAGGAGACCTTCGAGAAGGAGAACTGACAGCCCCAGCGTGGCACCTGGCTGCTGGCTCCATCCCTCCTGGGCAGGGGATGGCATCTCTCCTCAGCCCTGGGTGAGGCTGGCTGTCCCCTTCCCGGGGGCTGTGCCACAGCGGTGTCCCCTCACCGGAGCATCACCGTGGTGCGCTGTGCTCCGGCTGTGGCACTGCCAAGAGGGATGGGGGGGGGGGGAAGGGGGGGG
>NW_010205731.1:11720-19046 GCF_000695765.1 Mesitornis unicolor
GAGGAGGTTGTGGGGCTCCCTGGGGAGTTCCTGCCCCTTCCTCATCGTCCTCCTGCTCCAGGCCACGGATGAGAGGGCAGATCTGCTGCCCGAGAGATGAAGTGTCCGATGCTGCTCTCCCTCCTCTACCCCGGCACCTCACTGGAGCCCCCCCAAGCCCCTGGCCTTCTTGGGGTGCCCCCTCCCCAGGTGCCCACCACGCTGCAGTTAACCCCATCACCTAACTCGTGCTGAGGGGCTTCTGTATCCCGGGTCCTTCTCCCGGCCCGATCCCAGCACAGGGTTTTCTTGGCCTGCAGCCCTTGGGGTGGGGACCTCGCAGGTCTGGATTTTGCCTTTTTCTAACCAGTGCACCCGTATCTCTCTGCCAGATTTATCAAGTTCATGGGGTTTTTTTTCAGACATTGGCTACTTGAAACTTAAATTCCAATGAACAGAATTGCTACGAGTTGCCTTTTTTGCCGATTCTGTGATTTATGTTTTTTTTCCTAATGTTTACTGCAGCTATTTAAAGGTTTGGAATAAAGTTCTGTGTAAAACTGTAGACACTACAATTGTAAATAAACTGTATATTTTGAAAAATAAAGCCTTTAAAGAAAGGGTCTGGTGGTGTGTGTGTGCAAATGAATTCCCCGCCGCTGCTCCCACATCCTCCCACCCCGGGTCCATCCCTTGCCAGGTGCCGATGACCCTCAGTGCCCTGGTACCTTGCGGTCGCTTTCCTCAGCTCCCCACGCTGATGAAAGCTGTGCCGTCGACCACGGACGATGCTTTTTTCAGGGGAAAACTGCTGCAAACCTGCGTGACCCCAGGTTCTTGGTAAACGGAAGCTGGCCGGAGTTGTTGCTCACTTTCCCGAAGTTGGGCAATGGCATTATGGGCTGCCCCGCACTTCCCAAAATCAGCCTGCACCTCTGACGAAGCCGCTCACGATGCTTCCTGCGCTCTTGGCAGAGGTCAAGTGCCATTTCCAGCATTGGTGCCTCAACCCGCTTCCTTTAGTGCTGGGGAGTCATGGGGAGGGCAGCGGGAGCTCCCAAAGGACCAGCATCCCTCAGGTGGGATGGATGAGCTCTGGAGGGTCCTGCTGCCCAGCACTGAGGGTGTTACAGTGCCCTGGACCAGGCTTGCCGGAGCTGGTGGCACAACAGAAGTGGTTGGGGTGCTCATAACAGCAGCAAGTGTCAAAAGGGGGAGCACAGCCTCCCCCTTCCTCCTGATGTGCTTCATGTGGGAAATGCCTCCTTCCAGCCGCCAAAACCCAGCATGGGGGGGATTCAGCCTGCATGACCCCTTCCCGAGCCACCCCGAGCAGCTTTCTGGGAAGCAGGGTGGTGTGAGACGCCACAGCACATTGCACAACGTCCCTTCCGCTGCCTGTGGGAGCAGTGGCTGGGGAAAGCACCCTATAAACTCGCGTTTGTCCTGCGTGGCTCTCCAGTCTGCGGAGACAGCCAAGGCGAAGGCAGAGGGGAGCGAGGAGGGCGCCAGGTAAACGCAGCTGATTTCTCTTAGCAAGTGGATGAACTTCTTCCTTGGGGCCATGCTGGAGAGAGCCTGAAGAGGAAGGGAGAGCGGCTGCAGCTTGTTTCTGGGTATGTTTCTGTCTCATTTCCAGCTGGTAGAGCCCAGCACCCCTCTCTCAGCACTGGCTGCCTCAATGGTGTGGGTGACTGCCGCTTATTTCTCTGTAACAGGGGCAGTTTTCTGTCCTTGCTGCCTGGATGTGGGCTGGGGAGCAGGGACCATCCCTGCGGGGATACTAAACACATAGAAAGAGTTTGACTTAAAATCTTAAGTGGGCAACACAGAGCTATGGAGAAAAATATGGAGAAGTTGGAGACACTGGGTTTGTGAAGGTGTGAAAGCTTTTATCAGATGGGTGACAACAGAGAGACATTGGCTAGAAATGAAAAACGGGTATTTACAGTCAAAGATGTAGGCTTTGTGGGCAGGACCAGTGACAGGGAGTGCTGCCCAGGGGATGCTCCTTGCATCATTGCTGACCCTGCTCATCTGTGTGTAAACTCTCCGGGTACAGCTAACACTAAATTAATTTACATAAATCAAGCCAAAACTTCTCTTGCTAATGCGGAGCGAGATGAGCCAATACTGCTGCTACTGATGTTTCCGTCTGCATGTGCCTGCTCTGGTTTGCACAAGCAGCCACCATGCCGGGCAAAGCAGAGAAAGCAAAGCACTGGAGGAGATATAAGGGGCTATAGGAGACCTGGAGGGTGGCATGCCATGTTAAGGCTGTTCCTTAGGGTGGAAAACGTGGAAAATCTGCATCTAGCTGATCTCTGAACAGTGCTCAAGGTTCACCTCTGCCAGTCAACGCCAGCCCACATCCCCAGTGGCCAAGCCCTTTGCTGCAAACATGAACATCTTGGAGAGGGTCTTCTCCCTGGCCCAGGCCATCTACGCCCAATTTGAGCAGGTGAAGTGCTGTAAGCACCAGTGTCAGCGCCTTGTGGAGCGCATCCAGATCCTGCTGGAGCCCGTGAGGATCCTCAAGGCTCAGTCACCAAAGTACATCTCCCACCAAGAAGAGGAACTGCTGAAGAAGCTGCTCCGGACGCTGGGGGAAGCCCAGAAGCTGGTGATGAAATACAGCCAGACCAGCTGGATTCAGAAGTTCCTGAGAGCCCACAGCACTGGCGAGGAGTTCGTCTGGGTGAATGAGAGCCTGGAGGACATCGCCCAGGGGCTCTCGCTCCTGCTGCAGGCGGAGCAGAAGCAGACTTTCCTGGAGGCTTTTCAGGCAAAGACATGTCGCAGGCAGGATGCTGAGGATCTGAGGGACGACAAGGCTTTCTTGGACCAGGTGATCGCAAGTAAGTGTGCATTTAGCAAACCCTCTTTACCTGAGACTGACAGTTGGCACCTCTCCCCAGCTGCTGCCCAGCTTTGGCTTGATAGCCATGGCCAAGGAGAGATGAAGGGACATTTAAACCACAATAAAAACTGACTGCACCAGTCCTACATGTTCATCCAGCGGTCTCAGCTCTGCATGTTTCTCTCCCCAGGTACTGAGGAGCCCAAAGATGTGACCAGGGAGAACTACATTGACAGGCAATGTATGGAGAGCAAGGTAGACTGGATGCAAAGCGAGCTGAACAAAATTGTGCATGTGATGGAGTGTAAGTCAGCATTGCGCCTCTTGGCACCCTGTGCACTGTGTCCTTTCCCATCGAGCCCTGCCTAATGTGTCCCTCATTCCCTCCTGGCATGTGGCGGGAGCAGCCTTGAAAAAAGTCAACGTTGGTAAAAGAGAAGACATCACCGAGATCCAGCGGGACCACCTCACCTTCTACAGGCACTTGCAGGGCACTGAGAGTTTTGACCTCTACGAAGGCGAGTACCTCAAGTACCCTGTTGCCATCAAAACCTTCAAGAGGCCGCTGACCACCGACCCAGTGTGAGTTGTCCTGGGCAGGAGTGACACAAGGCAGACAGGAGGAGACAGTGCCATGTCATGCCTTGCTCTGTTGACCTCACCACGCTGTCTCTTTCTGCAGGAAGGTGAGAGACATCTTCGAGAAGGAGATTCAGACCCTGAAGAAGTTTGAGTCTCCAAACATCCTGCGCATGTACGGGATCTGCATTGAGGAGAAAGGTAGGGGGTTATTAACGTCACCCTTTCCCTCCCCTGTCTATCCCCGATGCTAGCTGGCGGCAGACGGTTTGTCATGATCCTCTCCCAAGAGGTGGGACACAGTGGGATGCTCAAGATTTTGTCTTACAGATGGGAGCCCCTGCTTCTCCATCGTCATGGAGTACTGTAAGCATGGGACGCTGCGGGATGTGCTGACCAAGCAACAGCATCTCTCCTGGGAGATCCGCATTCGGATGGCCCTGGGAGCTGCCAGAGGCCTTTACAGGTGAGCTCCTGCCTAAAGTAGAGAGTAAGTCCTCTTGGTGGTCCACAAGCCGTGCTTAGCTTCCTGGTGTCTCTTGGTAAACAGCGGTAGGTGGGTCTGGATGCAGTCGTGCCCATGTCCCCTGGTCACTGGCCCCTACATCTGGCTTGAAGCCTGCAAAGGCCTGGAAGGGAGAAACACATCCATAGGACGACTTTAGGAGCACCCTACAGTACGGCCTGTTCTTCATACAGGCCCCGCTCACCTGCAAGAGATGTTATTTTGCCCACAATAGCTCTTTCAGCACTTGCTGGAAAGGTTGGCTTGGAAGGCTTGGTCCACCAAGACAGGCAGAGAGCTGCTGGCTCCTCTAGGTGCATGTCAGTTCCCCCCCTACATGGAGAGAGGGAGACCCAAGATGGGGACGGGTCCATCACCATCTCTTGGTTCTGTGTGGCTGCAGGTTGCACCAGACAGAGGAGAAGTCTCGACTCCATGGCTGCATCTGCAGTAGCAAGTTTCTGGTGGCTGGGGATTACTGTGTGAAGGTAAGGACCACACTCGGATAAGCTTTCGGGAGTCTTATATGTCTTCCCCCATGAACACCAAAGGGAATTATGATGGTCCAGAGTAACACTTGGGTAAGAGTCATCGCCCCTGTCATCTTAGACACTTAACATCTCAGTTCATCATTACCTCTGTTCTATCATCAGCGAAGTGAGCATTTCATCCACACTGGGATGAGCTGAAGAGAGGGTGGCAATTCACCTGCCTCCATCTGTGCTTTCACTTGCAGAAAGAGCCATGTGCCAGGCAGCACACGTGGCTGCATGCCAGCCTCTGCTGCTCAGGACATTGTGATCCGTTTTCTCCAGCTCGGGGAAGTCCCCAGCCATGTCACAGGTTCCTACAGACTGCATTTCAACCACTTCTCCCTCTTTCTTTCTCATCCTCTCAATCAGCTTGCGGGATTTGAGCTGTGTGAAACAGAGTCCTCCATCAAGAGGAAAGTCATGAAGAACTGGAAACAAGTCTCTATGTTGGCTTATGTTGCCCCTGAGAACCTGAAAGACATCAGCTACTTCTACAAGAGACCCTGTGAAATATACAGGTGTGTCCATCCCTCCTGGGATAGATGTCCATAAGCAGGCAGATGTCTGCCAGAGTAGCTGTCAAGTTACGGAAGAAGGCTGGGTTTAATCGGTCACATCAGAGCCGTCTGCGGTTGGCGTAGCCTGACAGTCTCCTCTGTTGAAAGGGAGGACCATGTGGTGGGATGAAAGCTGAGATTCTTGTTTGTCTCCTTCCAGCTTCGGGATCGTGCTGTGGGAGATTGCCACCTCCAAAATCCCATTTGAAGGTGAGACAGCAGTAGCTAGTCCCCCCTGTAAATGCCACATGTGGATCAATGTGGCTGCTGTCTGGCATTGGATGCTCCCTGCTCATTCCCAGAGCATCCCACGGTGTGAGAGTCCCAGTGACAGTGCCTGGTGTGCCTGGCTCTGCACAACAGCTTCACGGTTTCTGCTGGGACTCCAATACAGTAAAGCATTTCAGCCACATGCTTAAACCACAAACATGAAAGTAATTTTTGTCTCTATTTGATGTTCCTTTGCATTGAAGCGTAAACGCATCTCCTTGCTCCACTGGAGCCCAACGGTGTCATGCCAAATACGGGGGGGGGGGGTTCATTGCACACACAGTTTGGGTGGTTTCTCTGCTGGCTTCTCCATGTCATAGGCTGCAGGAAGGCTCCTGGTGTGGCTTTACACTGAGTTTCCCCCCCAGGACCCTTCTGTGGCAGCAGAGCTCAGTCCTGACGCTCCTGTTCGCACACATGTTGTCTAGGCTGCACTCCCCAGGAGATCATAGAGAAAATCTGCAATAACCATAGCCAGGATCCTGTTGGGGAAGATTGTCCTGAAGACCTGCGGAAAGTCATTGACCAGTGCCGGGCCTTTGATCCTTCTCAACGCCCTTCTGCCGAGGGTAAACGTCCTGGACTTCTGCTCTTCGTACCCCTCACTCAGCTGCTTCAGGGGTCAATTTGCCCCTTATTTTCCATATGAATTTGTCTCACTTTCTGTTTCAGAATCCCTCCTTGACCTATCTTCTTATGCTAATGAGTCCTCTAATACTAGACTCCACTTCCTTCTGTAGTGTGATGGTTCATACAATTAACATTTATCCATGCTATGGCAATAATCACTGGGCATCACGTAAAAAACTTGACATCACGTAAAAAACAGCTTTTTCTCTCAGACAAGTGCTGAACTCGGACCAGGTGTGTGGGGGTTAATCCCCACTCATGTCCTGCAGATCCTGTAATAAGTTGCAGTTTCAGGAATTGCTCTGCAGCAGGGAAGAATTCACTGTCTCTGAAGGTGTTTTGGGACTGATCAGATAAATAATCGTTCTTCATCAGGAGATTTAATCGAAATAGCAGGGAAAGATAGAGGAACCTTGCTGGTGTGCTCGATGGCACAGAGATTGTACCCTTCCCTCATTTCTACAGGTGGAGAAAGCTTCCTTTGATCTCATCCACTCCATCCTATGGGGATGGTTTCCATATAAAAGATGTGGGGACTGTGCGTAAGAAACCACCCAGCTCTTGCTGTGTGTTGTGCTCTCTGTGCCTCTGTCTCGCAACAGCAGGTCCCCCAGCAGACTCTGCCACAGGGAATTGCCCTGGCCAAAGCCAAAACACCAAAAAAATCATCAGAGACATTGGCAAAGCGACACTGAGGGTACAGCGTGCCTTTATTACTCTGATTCTATAACCAGCCGTGCCTGCATGGTGCTGAGCTGGAAGGATATGTTCTTGTGGCTGTTTCCAGGCATCTCTCCTTATACAAAGCTGCTTTTCCTTGGGCTGTACTCACCTGTGTCTGCTCAGGTCAGTTCCCTGCTATGGCTGCCCAATCGTCCTGGCCTGAGGGCAGAGTGACTCCACTTCCCTGCTGTTATCACCAAGGGATAGCTGGGGAAGCTATTTCATTGCGGGGCAGGGGAAAGCCTACAACAGATATTCTCTTTGGATTAACACCATCCTTGCACTTTGCAGAGATTGTGGACTTGCTGGCTGACCTGGAGAAACGCAGAAACCAAGGAAGTTAACTGCAGAAAGCGGGGCCGGGCAACCGAAAGCAACCAGGGTGCCTTGGAAAGCAAGCCGAGGGAAACCAGCAGGCCTTCCTCTGTCAGGCCAAACCAGCCTGGAAACCCCTCTTCCTCGCCTTCGCAGAGACTGATCATTCAATACAGAGCGTTTTTTTCTGAATGCCCAGACTGTCATCTCACCTTTCTGGCTTTGCCTCTGGGGCAGCTGGAGGGTGAGGGCACCCTGTCACAGGCTTTGCCCCAGAGAGGCCACCCTCAGGGGACACAAGGGGAGGCCAGCAGGAACCCCAGTGGCTGGGGAGACCAAGGGGAGGCAACAAGGCCGGCGTCCCTCGGCGCCGCC
>NW_010205732.1:0-18875 GCF_000695765.1 Mesitornis unicolor
GAGGAAGCCTTTCCCGAAACTCCAGGCCGGGTCCGGTTGGCGCCGCGTCCTTGCTCGCAGTACACCGTCTATGCGCCCCATCTCCCCAGCATCCCCAAAAATTCCCTAGGCGACGTCGTCCCTGGGAGCCGACCGAAGGGCGAGGAGGGAAGTAAAATGCCTATAGTGCCTCGCTGCGCTGTAGCGAGCCGCCGGGAAACCGCTGCTGTACCCGGGTTTACCTGCACATTCCTCACTAGGATTCATAAAGTCCCATGCACATCCTTGCTTGCAGCCTTCATGCGTCCTTCTCTGGGCTGCCCTCACTTGCCAGGCGGTGCTTCACGCGTCCTCAGATACTTTTCCATGTCTGTAACTACTTAGAAGCATTAATGTCTCGTCTGAGTGCACCCATTCCCATATGTGTGTACTTACGAGCGTCTAGTTTAGATTATAGTCTGCCACATATACCTACCAATGTGAATGTTTCCTGAGATATTGGGAGATGAAAGACAGGAGACATCACATGACCAGAACCTTGGGGAGGTCCAAGTAAAATTTGCTTTTGTTCTATATTTCCACTCAACCACAATTGGGTGGTTTTGCTTTCAACCTCTCAGCTATGGAGAAGAGACTTAAAATTTTGCAAGAAGAGAAGGGCTTACATTGCTGTTAGAAAGGGGCAGTTTTGCTGCCGTTAAGCCTATTTATTTGATTCTTGATTTGATCTGGGACAAGGAAAGGAAAAGAATATCTTTATGCATACTAGGTTGTTTTCAGATTGTTGTGATTTTGGATACAGCAGAAGCCACACAGTTCAAAGCGCTTTTCTTCAGCTGAGTATCTTAGGCTTGTTTGCTATTTATCCCCCGAGTGTTACATTAACTAAGCATCTTGACAATGGTTATTGCTGTGGTCACTTTGCTGGGATCCTTGCTTTGATCTGAAGCACTGGTTGCGTGAGGAGTACCTCCTAACTGAAGCAGATTCTTTTTTGCCTCACATATGTGATCAGATGCTGACCTAAATATATTCACTGATTAGAAGAGGTCTTTCCTTCTAGACTTGTGAGAGCAAAAGCCCAAGGAGACTGTACTTCACACAATTGCAGAATAGTATCAGTATACACATGGCCTCAAGGTCATGCTAAGTGTGTCACTTAGGTGATCTGTCAAGATCACACACTGTAACTACCCTTATGATGGTTTTTCAGGGGAGGATGCTGTGAGAAAGTCGGTTGTGTTAATTGTCATCTTGCAAGTAGGGTACCTTCGGGGCAAGCAGGCCACCTAAATATCCTCCTGTAAAGTACAACTCAGGGATGTACACCTAAAGAGACATTCTGAATTTCATAAAAGTAGTATTTGATATACTTAAAGCCTTTACTATAAACTAGGAGCAGTTTTCTGGAAGATTCCTAAGCCAAGCCTTATTGTCAAGGTGAAGATGTTACTATATGCTGGGAAGAACAGAGCAAACTATACGCTTTGTAGAAGTGGCATGAGATTAGCTGCATGCAAATTCTTAAGCAGATGGCTGAAATGAACACGAGTTATTACCAGTTGTTGGCAGTGTGACCTGCAAGTACACAGGATCCTCTAGTCTTCAGTAGGAAAAAAAAAACAAGAAAGAGAGCACTGTTATATCTTTTCAAATATTCCTCTCTGCCATAAAATTACATTCACACAAAAAAAAGCCAACCCCAAAACCTATGCTTTCGAAGTATTTTAAAGAGAAAAAGCCCAGCTTTAGGAATTCACTAAACACTTGTATGAAGGAGGAATACAGCTTTGAATTGCAATTAGTTAGAAAAGGATATAGAGAAGAAAAAGTAAATCCCTAATAAAAGTAAATCTAGGAGGTAAGGATGCACACCCATCCTTCTGGTCTGACGGAGTCCTAGGGGACACCTTTCCCAGGGTACCAAGGCTCTGACAAGGCTTAAAGGAGAAGGAAGCTTGGGAAATTCAAGGTAAAATATCAGAGTTGCAATGGGGTAGTGAGGAATGTGCATGTGCACAGAAGTGGAATGTTTACTGGAAAGCAGCTAAGAACAGGGCAAAACATGAAATCTAGGGATAGTGGGAGGCACCAGAGTAAGAAATAAACAAACATGGGCAAGTGTTCTCACCATTCCTGTTAAGGCATGCCATTGCTTTTTGAGTAAGTCCAGCACTATCAAGGTTTTGAGTTACTTTTGGATAACATGGAAAGTGGAAAAACCTTACTATTTAGTCATTAAAGAATATATGGAACACTTTATAAGGGCTATTTGTCCCCTGATCATTGGCTGAAATCCAACTCTAATAAGTTACATTTGTCTATGATCCTTATATTCACCTTAGTGTTTCAAATGGATGTTTCTCAACTCTGCCTTGACCAAAGCAGCACAGTCGCAAACACAAAAACTCCTGCCACGCCTCACTCCAGAATGCTAACTAGTGCAGTGCCCATATGCAACGTGGACTTATGCACAGTACAGAGACGCTGTACATAATTACCAAATTCTGAAATTATTAATTGAACATACTGACCGATACCTATGTTTTCTTGTGATCTGCTCTAAAAAGTCCTTCTGCACTTAATGAGTATGAGTTGACCTGGTTGTAAAAAATGTAAAGCTTACTGAAGAGCTCAGAAAGATACTCCGTTACCTCTTGCACAGATTACTTCCAAGTCTATCTAAAATATAGCTCTGGAGAGTAACATGGGACTCTTCGCAGTTTTCACTGTGCCTGTTTCCCCTAAGTTCCAAGTAGCGGCACCCAGGGTTTGTTATGAAACAGAAACCTTTGGCCTCAAATTAGCATCGTGCAACATTTGGAACATCAACTGTTGTAGACAAAGAAACCTCTGTTTGGGAACACACTAAGTTTTTGCAAGCCAAGGAGTTTCCTTGTTGCACAAAACCTGTCATGAATAACCAACAATTTTCAACATGCTAGAGATAGGCATCTGCCATGCCCCTGAATATATAACCTAGGCATCGTCATCCACAAACAGAATAAATATGAGAGATAACACAGTCTGTAACTTCTGTTCTTGACTAAACATGCAAAAAGTGCTTTCCTACTGTATACAAACTAGATTCTCCCTGTCTTGTTCTTCTCTGTAGAAAGACTTATCCCCACCTTGATCTTCCATTAATTCCTTCCATTGTGAGAAAAGGAAGGGAAACATGCTTCTAAGCCATAATCCTTTCCTGTTTACTCCTCTGTGCAATGGAGAACTCAAGCAACTAAATGAGGATGTAGAGTCTGAGTTCCTTTTCATTCATGTTTCCTAGGACCTGCTGAAAATCTGCCTGTAGAAATGCTTTGCCATCTTGGTGATGCTCAGATCTTACTTCATAGTGTAACAAATGTGCCCTTTAGAAGCAATTCCACCTCAGAAAATCAGGATGCTGTATCACTTTTCAGGAGACAGAAAGCCAGGTAAAACCAGAATCTGTCACAGGAAGTTCTATGTGTTTAGTTCTGACACTGGGAATGTCTAGTCTCACTGTTACTTATTCTTCTCACTAGTTTACTTATTAATTCCAGCATTGATTTCCATGGAAAACATATTTAAAGATTTCTTCCCTCACATTTCTGTTCACACAGAACTGAACTTTTGTTAAAAATGTATTCTGGATCCATAAAACTTAAGATTATGTCAGACACATTATATAAGAAAAGAGCTGTACTTTAAACCTCCTTTTTCTGCCAAAGCACGTAATAACAGTTCTCTGTTTCTTTTTAAGAACTAAAAATACTGATGTTTCTTCTAACAGCCCTGCACTGTCTAGCTACATTAATCACAGTTATCAATATTCTTCCTGTAACGTCTTCCTGTAACATGAACTGGAGAACCTTTTGGCCTATCCATCATATCATCTAAAGCAAAAAAGGTGATCTGCTCCCAAAGAGTTCACAATTTAAGTATGAAAGACAGACAAGGAACAGAGCAATCAGCAAGACAGATTGTAGTCTAAACAGTGGAAATCTATCTGCTGCCTTCATCTTCTTTTTTTCACTAGGTTGTACACCTTGCATTAACTACTAAAGTTGGTTCAACTTCTGACCTCAGATAGCCTTTAAAACATTGATAATTTGATGTCTAATTTGGATTGTCTTTCTGCCTGTCCCACAGAGGATTTTTCCAACCTCAAATAAGTCACCATCATTTCAAGGCTCAATTTTTCACAAGTGTAGTGGGATAACAAATATATTTACCTACCGCAGGCCTGACACAAGGCTAAGAAATTTAATATTATTAAGTTTCCAGGTGAGCCCTTTCTCAAAGGAAGTGTAGTAATGAAGTAAGAAAGATCTGTTAAACCTCTTCTCCTGCATTACTGTGAAGACCCACCAAAATTATTGCATCTGTCAGCTCTTTTTCTTGTCTTCTTTCAGACTGCTAAATGAAAGACATAGCTGTCATCTGGATCAACAGTCACATCTATTGTGAGCACCACTATTCCCTCTCAAGGGGAAACCATTGCAGACTCAGTAGGCCAGCAATAGCTTAGTTTTCCTTTACCCTACTGCTACTGCTGGCTGTGGCATCTCTTTCAGCCCAGGTACTTATTATTACTTCAGTTCTGTGAAACAAAGGCATGGGACATAAGCACAGCTGTTAATGAACTGTGGAAGCTTTTCTCAACTGGAAGTTTTCAAATCACAAGGGAACAGATGCAAGAGTTTCACTCTTAATTTTGTTTCCAAGGACAATATCGCAACCTACTGAAAGGGAGCATGAAGGGTCAGGATGGAAGAAAGAGTACTGGCATGCTCCCACCAAAGAGGACCTCACAGTTATTATTTTCCTTTGCCCTCTATCATCATTCTTGTGCCAGCTGTAGGATCATGCCATACTAACAATAAACTGGAGTTATAGGAGGACAGTAACATGACAACAGTAGAAGTATTTAACCATCAGTAAACATAAAACCAAGGCCAAGGTCATGTTGGTGTGTCTCACCATGGCTGTGGGCTGCATACCAACAGTCTTGCATGATTGGTATATCCAGCACATACCACACAGGCTTGTATTATGGTCCTGTAGAAGAGAGCAGACAAAAGCAACACAGTTTGACAGATACCCCTGGTTAACCACCTCTCTAAATAATCACCAGACAGGCAAGGAACTGACAAGAAGACCCTCCATAGAGTACCCTACTTGCTTTCTTCAGAGCCAGTGCCTATCTGAATAATCATTTCTGGATTCAGTATTGACATCCATCCGTTTTATTTCTGTCCATCCCACCCTGCCTCTCTAGTAACACTGTCTGTATGCCTTCATTCATTGTGGCTAGTGGTGGTGACAGTGCTGTTCGTCTTCCTAAATCCAGCAGGCAGACCCTGTCAAGGCTCTTACCGCTGTAAGAGGGAATAAGAAAACTCAGCAGTGACACTAGTGCCTAGTTCATCATGTGATCCCTTTATGCAAAGCCTGCCAGTTTTCTGGCACCATGGCATTTCAACAAGTGAATCAAATAGGATTTTGCTGTACTGATGGCAGGGATTCCACAGATCTTAAAAATACTTATGGGATCTTTTATGCCCAAAGAGTCAGATCTTTATCATACTCATATTTGTAGAAAAAACTGCATCATTTTTTTTCCTAAGCTCTTAAATTTAGGCTGTTCCCTCCAGCAATTATAGTAGGCGCAACCACTACGTTATTGCTCGTGTGACTGTCCCTGAGAATGGTGTTTCCAAAGCCACTTAATGGCAGTGTCCCAAACTATCTAAACTAAACATCCTCCAAAGCCAGATGATCTGGACAAGGATAGTAGTCATTTGCCAATCCTGAGACAGTATATTTTCAGCATTGTGTTGCTTCAACAATCTTCTCTTCTGCGCATACATAAGTATATAAAAGCCCAAGAGTCATAAATACATTTCCCAGGTAATTTCTGGAAAAAGATAAATGACATTGGAGAATTCTGAGGAAAGTAACTTTTCAGTCTTACTATTTGATTGGTATTAAAACCAAACATCTTACCTTTATATTGCATGAGCAGCTGGCTGCAAAAGAAATACAATGAAATAAAAGATGTATTCGCAAAACAAATTTCTTACCTGTCTTGAGGTCTGATTTACTGATACAAAGATATTTAAAAAAATATTTTTTCTAATCTACAGTATAAACCTACTTGTATTTGCTTGCTGTTCCTGGGGTTTATTTATAATTCATAGGACTCTGGCTGCTCTATATTATCGCTTTCTTTGCTACACCTGGTTCATTTACATTTTTTATGATTTTTTAGAGACTAATGAATCTCACCAATGAGTAAATCATCAGTAGATAAATCCTCTGCTTTCTGCATACTTCCTTCTCTTAGATACTGAAAGCAGAGAAAGTAGATGTTGCATTAGTTGATCATCTTTGACATGTGCAAAGTTAATTTGCATGTAATATAAATACATGTATATACTGTAAACATATGTATAACATACATATGCTGCTTCTTTAATAGATTTGGGTTTATATTACAATTTTAATTTTGATTATTTCATTTCATCATGCTTATGTAATGTAAAAACATTTTCAGGGTACAAAACTGAGCTGATTTCATATGCTCTATATATTTTCACTATGAAAGGCCTTGAGAAGCAAAGAATGACCTTGACAGATGATGTTTGTGTGGGTCTGGGGAGGGCATTAATTTAATGTTTGCAAAGCTAGGATACAAAATTTCTTTGGCAGATTGCCTATCTTCCTTTTTTTGTGGTTTAGGCCAAAACTTTTCAGATTTTGAAGAAAGGCTTGCAAGTCTCAAGAGCATAAACTCACCACTTACTATTGAAGGTATTAACCATGCAAACCACTTCCAGTGAGCTGTGTAACTGCTTTTCAAGAACCGTACCTTAATTGCATTTATCATGCATGATACAAACAGTGCAAGTCAGATCATTTCAAAATGATGGTCGTAAAGCTGCATAAACTGTCTGCTTTATGCTGAAATGAACAATCTTCCTTTTAATTTCCATCCCAGGTAAGAATGCTTATATACATATTTACATATTAGTCATAGAAGTCTTGAGATTATAACTATTTGTTTGCTGTATTCAGACAGAACAAAGAATCTTTCTCAGAGCAGTAGCACACTTTTCAGTCTACAGTAAGAACTACTGTGGGCCCCTTTCTAATAGCTTGTTCATTAGATCATACCCCTGTATATTTTAAGGACAGAGAAATACTACATGAAAAAATAAAATTCAGGCTGAAGAAGCTGAATAAAGAAAATAACACCTTCTCTTATTTTTAAGATCCTGAACCCAAAACTTTATGTGTTATTCCCAAATTCCTTTCTATATTCTAACTCTCCATGTTTACTATGAACTGTGAAAATACATATTCCTTCTTTTTTGTAGAGAGCTCAGATTTATTAGGGTTTAGTTCAGCTGAATTGCTTACACATAATTGCAGCAACATTTTATTTTAAGTATGAGAAGGGCCCAGCTCTCTGTTAGTTAAGCTTCAGGCAGACATTAAATTCTTTAAATCCTAAGAAAAGGTACTTTTCTCTTCATAAATTAAAGCAGCCTGATAGTTCAGGTTAATCCTTTATTATGTGTCCTGTCAGTTAGATTTTAATAGAATGGATTGCCACTGTGTGTTAATCTGTACATAGCTCTCTTTTCTCCCTGACTAGCAGAGTCTCTGTTCTTGTCCACTTTTAAAAAAATTTCACTAAATTTTTAAAACTCAACTTTATTTTTGAGAATCTTCAGTCTCAACACAATGGTCAGACACATACTTCTACAGAACACTCTAAATGTCCACCAGAAGCTTCTCTTTCAGATTTTGAAGGGTTTGAGGTAGTATATACACTACTATATGAGAGTCTAGACATCAAAGAACATCACAGCTCATCTTTTCACCATTTTAAATTGTTCGATGTTTGAAGGAAGCTGAAGAACATCAGAAAAGTATCACTTGAGAAAATTATGAAGAAAGAATATGGTCAATTGGAAATGCCTGCAGAAAGACAAAAATCCCATTTTTAAAACCCAGAATTTCCCTAATATTTGTAGTATAAAGCAACTTATTTATGTCATATAAGACAGGATTATTTCTCTAACTCATGTGAACATGTATGCTAATCAGCCAAAAAAGGCAAAATTCTTTTTCCCTTACAATCATCTTTGGTTTTTATTTTTCATTCTAAAACTATTACTAATGACAACGTATTAGAGAGGTATGTAACATAAACTCCTGTCTCCTTCCTTCTTCCCTCTTTTTTTAAAGTACTGAAGAAGAGAAGATAAATTCCAACGCATTTTGATGATGCCATGAAAACCAAAGCTGTAGCTATAAAAAGAAAATATTTCTACTTCCTCTGCCCCCAACAAAGCATGAGATAAATAGCTACTGCCTGTAATAATAAAGATTCATGTCTGAGACTCAGACTAGCTTTATAAGCCTGTAAAATAATTTGTTTAAAAGCATAACCAAAAGTAGATTTGATGTAAGGTGCATGTTATGGTACTACATGAGGCTGTCTGTAGTCTGTGTTGGTACATGGAAAGGCATTTCAACCATCTTATTTTATTAATTGTACCATACCAAAGACAACAGAAACCACCCTGAGATTGAAGTGTATGATGCTTTCAAAGTGGGTTCATTGTGAATATTTGAAGGTCGTAGGTCTGAATTCCACTGATGTCTCACATTCTATTCTTGCTCCAGAAGATGGGAAAGTATGAATGAAAATTTTGTTAGTAAGTCCAAGCTTACTGTATGATGTATGAGTTTTTTGGCATTCATTGGTCTAGAAGAGAATATATGGAGGCTCCAAAAGTACAGAGAAGAAACAAATATCTGTCCACTTCTCCTTTGCAATCTCACCTAACATTTTTTAGACCACCTGTCACAATTCAGGTGGTCCACTCCAGTGATGGGGGAAGGATGCCATTATCATTCTTGCTAAGGTTCCTGAGCCCAGTGAAGGCAGCATCTGCCTAAAGTCCTCTCTTGCCCAGAGCCCAACTTTAAGGGTTGTGAGTCTTGTCCCTTTGAGAAGTTCAAGTTCAGAAGAACCACTCAAAAAATGAAAGGTATTTTTGTATAAATGAGGCAAAGATAAATCCAAATACTGTGTCTTATCCTCCCTTATATGTAATGAAAGGTGTGTGGCATATTATATTAGTACTGATGTGAAGATCTCCTTAAGGAAAGCATTCATTGCAAGGTAAAATGTAAAGGTTGTCCCCCACCTATAACACTATAATTCTATCCAAATCCAGACTTTATTTGTATAACAGCCATTCCTAAAGTAGAAACAAGTGAAATAACTTACCATCACATTGAAAACTCATGGCCTAAGCTGGAAGCGAAATCAGAAAATCAGTGAAATCTGGTCACTAGGCACAGTAGTCCCAAAGGACAATTAAAAAGAACTAAGGAACTACCTGTGCCAGACATGGACTCCTGGTGTATTTTAAAGTAGAGATGATTCATTTTGACAACAGTCCAAACCCTGGTGGATTTAGCCTGAAGGATAAGCCTTTCACTCCTTGTGAAAAGATAAAAGACTTATGGGGCTTCCACCTCATAGCTTGGACTTCCTCTTTGCCTCAGCAACAGATGTTTTGGAGGGAGATCTAGTGCTCTTTTTGTGTTTCATAGTCTAAATGTCCTTGCTTGCAGTTAAGATAGTAGGCTGGCCAGGTACTGTTTCTCTTGGATTCAAGCATCAAAATACTCTTACTGGAATCCATATAGAGTCATCTAAAGCAGAACATGTTTAAGTCTTTCTGCTGCAAACACATGTAGTTCTCCCACAAATTAACAGAAAGTCATCCAGGATTGAAATAATTTTTCTAGGCCATTGCATTCTACATCACTTATTCCCTCTTCTTGATATAGTGAAAAAACCCACATTAATATTTTTAAGCTCTAATATTTTTTTATAACATGAGTCAGATAAGGGGGTTTGCAGCAGCGTCATAGTGAATTACACAACTTTTTGCACTTCAAGGACATGCACAAAAATTACACCACCTATCACAAGACATATTGGAAAATGGACACAGTTCAATTTTCATTAGGTCCAGGTAGCAGAAACAATGACAAAGAGGCAAGGAAGTCTGCAGACTAAAGAGGCTGCAGTGGTCACGCCCTCCTTGTTGCCTGCACTGGACTCAGCAAAAAGCAAACCGAGCTGGCCAAGAATGAGTTGATTCAGCATGCTCTGCTGAAAAGGCTCTTAAGCTGTTCCAGACAAAACTATGAGGAAGGATGACAGCGACAACACCATCTACCCTTCTGGCTAAGTCCCCCTGCTGCCAGGCTTTGGACTGCTGCCAAAATGAATCATCTCTACTTTAAAATACACCAGGAGTCCATGTCTGGCACAGGTCGTTCCTTAGTTCGTTTTAATTGTCCTCTGTGACTGCATGATCTACCGAAAGTTGCAAGTATGGTATATACTGCAGCACACCATACTGTGTGGTTGAACTTCAGGTAAAAGGGCTGGATCTTGTTTGCTATGACATTCGTTCATATAGTGTGATCTGAAGTTAAAACAGAAGAATGAGTTGCAACTGAAGTGCTTGCTGCAGAAGATTTTGCTCTACATTGCTTGACCTACAAATGCATTCCCTTTTCCATGTAGTTATTGCTTCAGGCTTTTTCTTTGCTCTTTTCTCAGTGATTTAACTGAAACAATTTCTAAAGGAACTTATTTAAATCAGAGCAATCCTCTTGTGTGAAGACTCGGAATACCCCTGAGTAGTTCCCAGATATAAGACCTTACATTTAATATCAGCAAATTCTCTCATTTAGGTTTTTTTCATCAATAGATCTCAAAACACTTTATGAAGTAGGTCAATGCCATTTAGTCTGCTTTGCAGATAGAGAATAGATTAAGTTATTTGCCTACTGTGGGCAAGTAGAAAGCTGGGAATAAAAATCTGTGTCTGCCTAATTCAGTGTTTCAGCCTCAAAGCCACATGGGGTTTCCAGGTTTTCCTGCCATGAATGTTCTTTGAGGATCATGTTTCTCCTAATCTTGTAATGATGTACCACTGATCTCACAGTAGTAATAATCACCTTGAAAAATACAAAATAATAGGTCTTATTTGGTGCACTGTAAAGTGTTTTTTATACAATGTTAGCTCCTAACAAAGCCTCCCTCTCTTAGAACTTACTTTTTGCCATGCAAAAAATACTGGAAGCATCTGTAAAATGTCTAGAGCCTCTCTTCCTCCATCAAAGTCAGGCCACAGAAAATTTGCTCCAAAGTTATGTTCAGATGATAAATAAACCATCTAACAGCCAAAATAGGGCTATAGCAGAGTATAAATCAGCCAAAGTGTGAGCATACAACTAATTTAATAAGGAGCAAAAAGTAATAAAAATGATTGGGTTGAAACACCACCTCATTTTCCACCCAGCCTTCAGGATGCAGAGATAAGCTTATTTTCAGTAAGGCTGTCCTGACACTGAGCTATCAGTGCTGGTGGATATTTTTTCTATTAAATGTTCTTCTGTCACTGGAACCTGAGGGATGTAGTGACATCTCCATCCTTGGAGGTTTCCAAGGCTCAGTTAGAAAACACCACAACAGACTTGATTTGATGCTGGGAATAGTCTTTCTGCTTTGAGCAGGAGGTTGGACTAGATAATCTCAAGAGACCCTTCCAAACAGTATTTCAACAGTCCTGCAATTTTAAACTTGATGTGAACGCAATGGATCTTTTATTTGGATTGGCCTGTAATAGCTGAAAAAAGCATGAGAATGGATGAGCTCTTGCAGAATTGCCAAGTTAGTAAAATTCTTCATCTCAGAAAAATAGAAACACTTATTTTGCTATGGCATGTTGTCTGTTGTGGTAGGAGACACATTAATCAGGTTTTTATATTAGCTAAGTCTTGTATTATTTATAAGGAAATGCTGAAGATGTTTATTAGTAGGTCGCAGTTATTAACCCAGTTTTGCAGATGAATAAGAAGGTGAGTTTCTGTTATGAATGATACTTAGCCCTTTTCTGGAATCTGGTATTAATTTTTCCCTTTGCAAGAAAAGGAAGAGAATTGCAGATCAAGTACAGCATTGTGGTCTGTAACCTTTTCCTTTGTCTAACATTTTTGGTCAGTACTTTTAAAGGCTACTAAATTGCAAGAAGGATCCAATGATGGGAAAGCTGGCACAGTCTCATTTTGTTATCAGTGCCTTAATAGAACAGAGGAGACACTTGCCTTTTTCATCACAGGCAAAAAGGCAAAGCAAGAGAAGTACAATCATCCATGTTATATGCTGGGTAAGGGATAGCTGATCTGAAGATATCAATTCCACGTATATACTATGCATTACTGTTAATTACATCTGCATTACTGCTAATTAGAGCCAGTCAAAAGAGTTAAGGGAACCATTTTCTACCTTGAAGTGTAATCACACATCAAACAGTGTTTGGCATACAGATATTTTCATAAATTTTGTTAAGGTAAAGAAGTCCTTTAAGGATTCTAATAATGTCTAAATGTCCTGCTGTTTTCTAATTATTCTTTTTCTGTTTATTATAAGTTAGCTATTTCATACTATGGTACATAAATGGATCATAAGTCAGGTAGACCTGAAATGAAATGTCTTATCAGAACAAAATGTCTGTATTGGTTTCAGCTGAATTTTTTTCCTCAGATTTTTCACTTGGAATGTTAATTTTGAATTCAAAAGAAAGCCAGATTTTGAAATTAGGAAATCCTTCTGCCAACGGACTCCTGTGCTCAGGTCTGTTGCTAGTCATGCTTGCAAGATTTCAGAGTTTTTATGCTGACCACAGTGGTAACCTTTGGCTAGAAATATTATTTTTTAAACAAATGAGTTGCTTATGTTCAAAACCTTTCTTTGAGGACACCTAAAATACATTGGGTTTCAAACATTTCTGTATATCACTGTACAACTGCCAACAATCTTTCTATATTGCTGAGTTTTCCCAGAACAGTTGATAATGGACAGTTTCTGGAGAAACAGTAAAGCAGAATTAGAATGGACATTAAACTA
Organism: Mesitornis unicolor; assembly: GCF_000695765.1. Taxonomy (NCBI): domain Eukaryota; kingdom Metazoa; phylum Chordata; class Aves; order Mesitornithiformes; family Mesitornithidae; genus Mesitornis; species Mesitornis unicolor. Next base: position 12,974 of record NW_010205732.1, read on the forward strand.
TCAAAGTTATTTTGCTTAGAGTGAAAGTTAATTGTATTTATTCAGTGTCTCCTGCTAAGCTCATTCACAGAATAGTATCTTACTGGAAGAAATATACATAAATTCAGGCAAAATCAGAAGCAGACAGTATCAACATGAGTATATTGGAAATCTTGCTAAGCATGGATTCGCTGTGGTTATTTTAAAATTCTAGAAATTTTCACTTCAAATACAGAAAAGTAACAAGATGCTAAGAAGAGATATTCACAGCCCTGGTCTTTTTTTCCCCTAACTTTTTTTTGTGCTGAAAAATAAAATTATGTACATAGCAACAGGTACATATTAGGCATTTTTAAAGATGTTAAATCAAAGGTCCTGCTGATTTTTGTTGCTATAAAATCATATGTCATCCTTTCATGTAGCTGCTCACAGAACCATCAATTGAAGAGCAGCCAACAAACTATCACCTCATTCATCTGACATGACTTGATGCATCAAGAAAAATGGATATGCTATAAATTAAGTGAAATTTCAAGTTAAGTAATCTTATTTTTGTTGAAAATTCTGAAAGATACTTTTAAATGCTTTCAGAAGGGAAGACAATGTGCAAGCTTTGTGACAATGTATATTTAAATAAGAATACAGTGTAGGAAATTAAGATATACATGTGGAAGACTTTGGTGCAAATACAAATTTGGAGGAATAGGCAATGGATTTCTAACTGTTCACATTTAATATTGCCTGAAGTGTTGGTGTATGAAGAAAGCTCTTTTGTTGCTACATTTTAAATTAAATAAACATATGTTTCTTATTAGTCTCCTTTACTTCTCTTTTGTTTTGTTTTTTACACAGTAATTTTTTTCACTTCTTAACAGCCAGAAAGTTTTGGGAGCATAAACCTCCAAACACCGGCACTGGAGAATACATATATTCTCCTTTTATAGCCTTCTGAATCATAAGCCATGTCACACTCAAATCCCACACTCTGATCTGGGTTATCTCTGTGCCCAAACTGTATTCTTATTACACATAACTAATCTGTTGGGAGCTGATCTGTTCAAGACATTACCAAACTTCTGAGCCCAGCAGCTTGGTCTCAGCATCTTAAAAGTTTCTGTCCCCACAGTTATGTCTATTCTGTTTCTTATATGGCTTGTCTAAACCAAAGTTGTGCAATGACCCTGCTTAAAAACCCAGAAACCTCTGCCAAGAGCACTGACTACTCCTGAGCAACCATGGCACAGCTGAAGCTGGTGACTCAGGACACTGCTCTCCATGCACACTGACTGCTGAGCTGCTCACAGATAAGCTGCCAAAATACTGCAGATTACAATGCGGCATTTGCCTTCAAACTTTGCTGTATACTGCTTGTTCATGTACATCTCAGCCATCCCTGCAACTGGGAGGTGGCAAATGAAATTCTCAATAACGACCTTGTCAGCTGTCCTGAGGTATTCTTCACCCCTGGTGAATTAGAGCCTTTTTTAGAGGCCATTTTTTTGTTTGTTTGCTGTTTTTTGTCAGATCATAAGCAAATCCTGTTTAAAGAGAAGCCACAGCAACAGCTCCTGCCACAACAGTGGAGATGGCAGCTTCTAGCCCAGAAGGCAGAAACAAGGGCCTATGACTGATAACCTTGAAAAATCATATTCTGTCCTGATGTACATCCACAGCCCTGCTCTAATATGACAATTTGCTCTACTTATTGCAACTATACATATGCAGTCATCATTATCTATAGGGAGATATGCCCTGCTGTTCCCACCCTGGTGATGTCACCTTCCATCGGATGGGCCCTGCAGGCATTCCCATCCACTGCAGAAGTTCTTCCCAATGCAAACTTCATTGGTCCCAATGGCACATATGTGCAAAGGACCACATCTGCAGGAGATCTTGGCATGACCAATCACAGCAGAGTTCAATAGAGGAGTTGGTGAGACAAGGCCTGGGGACCTGAGATTTTTCTGGAGCTCTGCATAGACTTACCCACCCCACCTTGGTGTGCTGTTCAGAAAGGGACTGTCCCCTCACATGTTGATACCCAGCTCTGGGTGATGTGGCTGACTGTGACTGTCACACTAGGGAAATTTCGATGGGAAAGGCTTGAAAGCAACTGAGAGCAGGGTATGCTGGCACAGAGCCCGTTAAGTAACCAGGTCCCTTCCCTCTGAAGAGAAATGAGCCAGCACAGGCTGGTAAAAGGGCTGGACACAGCCCAGCCTGCTCTGCAACAGCGCAGTGGGACACTGAGACATCACCCTCATTTCTGTCCAAACCACTTCTAAACCTCCTTCTACCCGACCACAATAACCAGTAAGGAGAGGTAAGAAACAAAGTCTGCTTGCATTTTATGAACCAGTCACATACAAACCATATGTGCAGAGTTTTAACAGTCCAGTAGCAGAGACTTCAAGATCAGAAGCATAATTTCTTCTCTAATATCTGAACTATGTAAATGAAGTAAATTACTACATGCATTTAAATGTAGATCAAAGTCTTACTGACTTGAAGACATGATGAACAAAAGAAATTTATTTATCTAGTACTAGGATATCAAAGACCTTGAAGAAGGCAATACAGATAACTGTCACCACAGCACTGTTCATATTTGTGAATTCTAATGTTTCCTTCTGTAAAGAAAAAGAATGAGAAAACAATATAGTTTAATGTCTGCAGACAAAGAAATCATGTGTGCTTTGGAGTGACAGGAAATCCTCTGCCCATGGCAGCAGCAGGATGCTAAAGGGCCAGCACAGTTCACTGCAAAGGATGCTCAGGTCCTTGTTATGAGCACACTGATAGATACAGATGAGCCCCACTGCAGCCTGTGACACTGGCACCACCAGCAAAGCACAACGTGCTCTGGGAAGCCATGAAAGAGGCAGCCACTTGGCAGGCTAGTTACAACACCCAGAAAATGTGTTTTCCAGCAGCACCCCATCTTCTTCGGAGTTTCGACTTAGTGCTATAGTCCCAGTCACCTAAGCCCATGTTTGTCACCTGAGCTATCTCATCTACCTTCTGCAATGTGGCAAAACCCGAGTGGTCTCGTGCACTTGCTGAGAAAAAGCTTGAGACATTTCAGGTCACATCAAAATTTATCAATTATGCCTCCTATCAAGTTATTGCAATTATATTCAGAGATAAACATTAGTCTCACATCTAACTTGATGGCAATGAAAATTTATTTTTGCAGCAAACCCCCTCCTCCCTAATTTTCCAGCAATATTTAAAAGGAAATGTAAACAGACAGCAATGCCTGTCACCAAGGCAGTCTAGTTTGTTGCCTTAGAGTTGTGAAACAGATGTTGTGAAACAGCAACTGAAAGAAGCCTAGCCCAAGACACGAAAGGGGCAATTTGTGCTACTGACTTGAGAAAGAAAACTGTCCAGACACTTTAAAATTAAATAATGCACTGGGATCTTTTAACTTATTTTTGCAATTATTGTCAACTGTGTACTGATTTCAAATCTTTATACTACACAAAACTGCCAGCAGTGAAACTTGGCAGCAGCTGAGAAAGACAGAGAAGATGAATCATGACCATACAGTTACAACACTGCATGTACTTAGCACTGAAAGTTGAATATTTTAGCATGGCAGAATAGCCATGCAAAATTTCAGTATTCTTTCAATTACAATGCATTTGTGTATTTCAACAGCCTGAAACATAAGAATAGTTCTACCAAAGCCATTTTGGTGATCAAAATTTAAAGAACTGAGAGGAAATATGCAGTCATTTTCTTTAAAGTAATGTGTGAAGGAAGACAAGCTGAACTGATTTCAACAAGGATTAAACTGTTTTAAAGGTATGCCCTCTCTGGGTCTACACTACTTAAAATTAAGCCAGTTTTAAAGTCTACTGAGGACTATATGATCTCTACAAATACTCATCATGTGGGTGCTGTCTCTCTCCCAGAAGTGTAAAATGAAAGCAAAACATGCTTCTAAAAACATAAAAGAATGAAACTGTGTCTACATATGATACTTCCTTCATTGTATGTCACAAATGACCAAGGTGGTTGATAATGTATCCTTTACTCACATGAATCACTGAAGACTACCTGCTTAGAAAAAACAAGTTCAAATCATATCTCTAGTACCATATTCCTCTAAAAAAAATGGAAGATTGTTGACACTAGAGTGGTAAGTTTTCTTTTTATTTAACTTATTCTTATTATTTAAAGCTCTATAATTTTTATGATGTATTCAGGAAGTCCACCAAAATATGGTCTCTAACACTTGTAATAATAAGAAGAGTAAAAAAAAAAATTTAAAAAAATCCATGCATGGATTTGAATTACCCTTTGTTTTCTTCTTTTATGGTTTCATACAGAGGCAATGAATTAAGTAAACTGTTAGACAAAAGTTAGCTATGTCTGACCATGTCTGAAAATAAAAAGTAAAAGGCATTGGTCATTTTGCAGATGATTGGGTTAGAAGAATTTGATCAAGTAGAATAATTTCTAGTTCAGCTCTGGGGTAGATCATAGTAGTAATTGGAAAAGATTACTGTTGGGTTTCTAAATGCCAATCTTCTTCCATTTCTTAAGGGCTACCTGTCCTCATCTCTATGCTATATAGGTGACAGCTAAGGAGAGTTCATGAGAAGAGCTCATCTTTCTAAATAAGAGGTCAAGAGACTTCCAGGGTGGGAAAGGATTGCAGCAGGAGCATTGTATTCAGAAATTGGTACTACTGTCATGTAACCTGTGATGTACTGCTTAGATAAGGGAGCTTCATTGTTACTCCAGTTGCAATAACATAATACTTTCATTAAACCATGGAAAAAAAAAGAAATTTGGAGCCTAGTTTAAGTCATTTAATTTCTGCCAAAGCATGTATGGCTTTTTGGCATAGCAAGGAAAATTTCAGGCTTAGTGCATCTCTTCTCAACTTGTTTCTCATAGTACCAATTACCCCAACAGAAAATAGGGGAAATAATTATCTTCATGTCTAGAAAAACAAAATAATCAAAGAAAGACTGGTTTTCCTCTCCAGGAAAACACTTGAAAACCCTTTCTTTTTGAGGCAATTTAGTGCACAAGAAAGCATCATGTTCAGGGAAAGGAATTTACAAGATCAGACTGTTCTTACAACAAGTTGCTGCTACACAGCATGTGGTACCTTGTCTGAACTCTGTTGTTAGACCACACTGGCTAAAGCTCCACTCCTCTATAGTACACCAGGTATTGTTAGGGGCAGAGGGACAGAGTACAGAAAATCTGTCTTTATTACAAAGTTTGGAATAAAATTTGCATTGGAATGAATGTGAAAATGTATTCTTATGGCACGCATTTTTAAGGCAGAGGAAGGTTAATTTTTCTTTAAAAACATAAAGTAACACAGGGATATAGACAGGGAAGAAGGCAGAGGTGTTTCATCTAAATAGAAGACTTTTCATATCAATGTGATTGTTCGAGGTGAAACATACTTGAGCTAAATTAGCTGGCACTCATGCTAATATCTGTGCTGGAATGCCTCCTGATGTTCCATTGTTTGGGGAACATTGGATAGGTTACTGGACAGGCCATGAAAGCTGTCATATCACAGTTACTTAGGAGGTACTTACTGCATAAGCACATGCAGAGTTTAACACAACTCTGAAACATATTTAGGATTGTCTGTGAATCAGTTATGGGACTTAGATCATCAGGTCTTGAAGGATTAGAGAGCATGTTATATCTGATTTTCTGGTTTGAAGGCTCTCCGCTTACCTGGAATTTCAGTGCAACAGATTATTTCATCTTTCAGGAAACTCATCACTCTCAGCAGGTTGAACCTGCTCTGCTGAAAACACTGACAAGGACTTCAGATGCCCCAGTCCACAGCCTGCTCCTAGCAGCTGTGAGCCAAGGGGAACAGTGTCAGTCTCCAGGACTGACTAATACTGAATAATACTGGGGCCAGTATTATTCAATC
>NW_010205733.1:0-1651 GCF_000695765.1 Mesitornis unicolor
TTACATTTTTTAATTATACTAATTATTGTATATAACATAGTATCATATCATGTCATATATCCATGTCATATATCCATGTCATATCTCCACCCCATATCTCTACCCCAATCATGCATCTGAATCATGCATCTGAATCATGCATCTGAATCATGCATCTGAATCATATATCATGTATCTGAATCATATATCATGTATCTGAATCATATATCATGTATCAGTATCATATATCTGTATCATATATCATATATCTGTATCATATATCATATATCATACCATACTAGATGCAGGGGGTTGGACTAGATGACCCCTAGAGGTCCCTTCCAACCCTTATGATTCTAATCCCCAAGAAAACACGTCAAGAGCAGAGAATTTAGCCCGTTTCTGCCAACTCACCATGTGAAACTGGGCTTGGGCCTGGTGCAGCAAGTTGTCTTGCTCCGACTGCGCGATGCTGATGAAGATGCCAAGCTCCGAGTTGAACTGCAGGATGCTGCCTTGCAGGTGGGTAATGAAGTGGCCGAAGCTCCGGATGCAGCAAATGCGCACGACGGACTGCAAAGAAGCAGAGAGAACATCGGTCAGGTCTGAGCCAGCGCCAACCCCGCAGCTCACGCTTGTGGGAAAGGCAGAAACTGCTACTGAAAAAACCCAAGAGAAACATTTCTGATGGAAATGTGCTTCTGAGAGAGACATGGAGGGGGCTGCGGGAAAGCCAAACAAATTTAGAAGTGCTTGGAGTGTGGGCTTCCCCAGCTCAGGGAACATCAGCAGGGTCTCAGCGATGAATCTCCGCTCAAGCCCTCGGTGCTGGACAAAGGAATCGAATCAAACACCAATCTGTGTCTGGTTTTGGGGCAGGGGCAGCAAAGGGCGAGCTCACATGGGACAGACTGATTTTTGGATAGACAGACGACTGCAGCAACCGCCAAAACCATCTCAGTCTCACAAGTCTGGAGCAGTTTGGGGTCTTTTTTTAGGCAAGAAGGACCTGGATCTTCATCTGCACAGCCAAGGGAGGCGCAGCTCACGCCAAGGTGCAGGATTCACCCTGACTCACCTCCTCAACTGCTGAGAAAATGGGCCTGTCCTGTTCGAAGTTGAACCTCTTGTGTGCATTTTTCAGCGGGGGAAGATTACGCAGGGCCACATCTTCCGGAAGCAGCAAATTGGCTTTCAGGTCTGGGAGCTCGGCGCCGCTCAGAACGTCCTTGACTTCATTACACAGGGCCAGCCCTGGAGAGGATGGAGGGGAAGCACAGGAACATTCAGTGACTGAAACAACTGACAAGGGAGAAAACGGCTTGAAGGGACACAATCTGTAACGATCAAGGTTTTAAATTACATGTGAACACGTCCTGGAGGAGGAACAAAAAGGCCACCACAATATAAAGATTAAGTGTCCTACACAACCTTTCAGAAAAACCGTATTTTGGGGGTTAGCTTTCCCATCTAACAACCATCTGTGTTCAAAATATGCTCCTCGTGAACCATGGGGATCTTTCGGCTCAGCTACAGGACACACAGTGAGCAGTTAGAGCTTCCAAAGTAGTTTCCACGATTGCCATGACAAAATCATACCCTTGCTTATGGTCTTGAGAGTGGATTCCAACTGTGTTGGCCACTGTCCTGGTTTGAGCCAAACAGAACTGAT
>NW_010205734.1:0-2202 GCF_000695765.1 Mesitornis unicolor
AAATTTTACCCCTCCCCCCCGGCCACCCCCAGAGGGGACGGTGACGCTGCTGTCACCTTCCCAAGGGACAGGGACAGCCCAGAGCTGTGGCCACCGGGGCTCCTTGGTGGCCCCATGGGGACGTGGGTGGGACATGGGGACACCATGGATCCATGTCCCCAAGGGCTCCCAGTGTCCCCAAAGGGACATGGGGACATAGGGGGGACATGGGGACACCCCAGATCCATGTCCCTAAGGGGGACATAAGGACACAGGGACACAGGAGGGACATGGGGACACCTGGATCTGTGTCCCCAAGGGTTCCTGGTGTCACTGGGGGACACAGGAGGGACATGGGGACACCAAAGGTCTCATGTCCCTGTGGGGACATGGGGACACAGGAGGGACATGGGGACACAGAGGTCCATGTCCCCAAGGGTTCCCAGTGTCACTGGGAGACATGGGGACACAGGAGGGACACGGGGACACCAAAGGTCCCATGTCCCTAAGGAGGACATGGGGACACAGAAAGGACATGGGGACACGGAGGTCCATGTCCCCAAGGGATCCCAGTGTCACTTGGGGACACAGAAGGGACATGGGGACACCCCGGTTCCATGTCCCTAAGGGGACATGGGGACACGGGAGGGACATGGGGACACAGAAGGGACATGGGGACACCATGGATCCTTGGGGACACCCCTGTCCCTGAGGGTTCCCAATGTCCCTGAGGGACATGGGGACAAAAAAGGGTCCTGGGGACACCATGGATCCATGTCCCCAGGGGTTCCCAGTGTCCCCAGAGGACACAAGAGGGACATGGGGACATCAGGATCCATGTCCCCAAGGGTTCCCAATGTCACTGAGGGACATGGGGACACAAGAGGGTCTTGGGGACATCCTGGATCCCTGTCCCCAAGGGTTCCCAGTGTCCGTTGGGGACACCAAAGGATCATGGGGACACCATGGATCCCTGTCCCCAAGGATTCCCAATGACCCTGAGGGACACAAGAGGGACATGGGGATACCCAAGGTCCATGTCCCCAAGGGTTCCCAGTGTCCTTGAGGGACATGGGGACACAAGAGGCTCTTGGGGACACCCAATGTCCATGTCGCCAAGGATTCCCAATGCCCTTAAAGTGACATGGGGACATCCTGGATCCCTGTCCCCAAAGGTTCCCAGTGTCCTGGGGGACACAAGAGGGACATGGGGACACCATGGATCCCTGTCCCCAAGGGTTCCCAATGTCCCTAAAGGACATGGGGACAAAAAAGGGTCATGGGGACACCATGGATCCGTGTCTCCAAGGGCTCCCAGTGTCCCTAAAGGACATGGGGACACAAGAGGGACATGGGGACACCATGGATCCATGTCCCCAAGGGCTCCCAGTGTCCCTAAAGGACATGGGGACACCAAAGGATCATGGGGACACCATTGATCTCTGTCCCCAAGGATTCCCAATGTCCTTGAGGGACATGGGGACATAAGAGGCTCTTGGGCACACCTCGGATCTGTGTCCCCAAGGGTTCCCAATGAACCTCAAGGGATATGGGGACACGAGAGGGTCATGGGGACATTCTGGATCCATGTCCCCAAGGATTCCAAATGTTCCTGGGGGACATGGGGACAAAAAAAGGGTCTTGGGGACACGTAGATCCCTGTCCCCAAGGGTTCCCAGTTTCCATAAGGAACATGGGGACACAAGAGGCTCTTGGGGACACCATGAATCCATGTCCCCAAGAGTTCCCAATGTCCTTGAGGGACATGGGGACACCTCAGATCCCTGTCCCCAAGGGATCCCAATGTCCCTAAAGGACATGGGGACACAAGAGGCTCTTGGGGACACCCAATGTCCATGTCCCCAAGGATTCCCAATGCCCCTAAGTGACATAGGGACATCCCGGATCCCTGTCCCCAAAGGTTCCCAGTGTCCCTAAAGGACATGGGGACACCAAAGGATCATGCGGACACCATTGATCTCTGTCCTCAAGGATTCCCAATGTCCCTAAAGGACATGGGGACACAAGAGGCTCCTGGGGACACCATGGATCCCTGTCCCCAAGGATTCCCAATGACTCTGAGGGACACAAGAGGGACATGGGGGGATACCCAAGGTCCATGTCCCCAAGGGTTCCCAGTGTCCTTGAGGGACATGGGGACACCATGGATCCCTGTCCTCAAGAATTTCCAGTGACCCTGAGGGACACAAGAGGGACATGGGG
>NW_010205735.1:0-2225 GCF_000695765.1 Mesitornis unicolor
GAACCGACTGGACGTCGGCACCACCCCCTGCGGCCCAGGTGCGCTCTGCTGGTGCTGCTCCTTCATTCTGTAGGCACCACACCCCGCTTCGTTTTCCACCTGCCCATTAGCAGGACATCTGATTACCCAGTCAACACTTCTACGAGTCTAACCAGCTTCATCATTTCTTCTCTGGTAACTTTGGTAACTTACTTAGATGCAAGTTCTACTCAGCTACAATCAAACACCGGTGTTTTCTGAGCACATTGCCGTAGCCTTCCAGTGAGGTTCTGGTCTTTTCTTGCAAGGTCCTACCCAAAGCCTCGTTGTTTGAATCCTGGATTTGCAAATCCCTTCCCTGCCTGCCTGCTCTCCCTGCAGATCACAGCTTGTCTAACAGATACCTCGTATGGTGCAGCCGAGCGGGCTGCTGAATTTCACACTGGAAGCATTCTCCTGGCTCTGCTGTAACTGCAGTCTCTGCTGGTAACATTTCAAATTCTTCAGTTTTGCCAGACCAGAGACATGTAACTGATGCAGTTTCATTTGCTGCTAAGTGATTTATGGGCAAATGCTACGTGGAGGAATCCAGGGTTTGCAGAAAAGCATCAGGCATTAAGAAGCACATTTGTGTAAAGGGGTCAACGTGAGCTCGCAGCGGGACAGAGCAGTCGAGCACCAAGGTGAAGGTTTGCGACAAGAGGCTTAACACTGAGATCTTGTTCAGTTTGCACTGAAAAAACAAACAACTGCACGACAATGGAAAACCCCGACTGAAAGAAATACATTCACCAAAACAAGAGTAAGACGTTTCTCCGGAAACAAACCACTCCTCCCCTTTCCTCATACCCCACAAGGCAGACAGAATCAGATACGCTGAATGAACACAAGCTCTGAGTCAACCCTTAATTGCGTAACACAGACTTTTATCCTTACTTCTAAATCAGGATAAAAATCGCCCACCTTTTTTTTGAAAACTGGCATTAAATTACAATGAACCAATACGAAAAACACTGTAAGACTTGCTTCTGTTATTTATACGATCTGTGCTATTTTCATACCACAAAGAAATCAGGAGGGAGGAGCAAGAACTTACCTAAAGTAGAAAAAGCTGTCATTTGAGCAGCGATACCGTTTCACCATGAACCCCAGAGCCATGGCTGCCCGCTGCCCTGCCACCCGCTGGAGCCCATTCTGAGCAAGCACCAGCGGATCCTGCGCTCGACTACAGCTGTCTCATAATGCCATAAAATGACTTTTAGCAAAGCAGGAGGATTCCCACGTGGCAGTAAATCCCAACAGGGCAAAACCCTCCCAGCTGTCTGCAGAGCTTTATTTGCAGTCGCTGAGACCATATGCAGCCAGTCTCAACCATCTTTGCTCCCTCACCATAAACAAAACTGAGGCGAGGGCTGTCAGTCCACTCGGAAATACGCTCAGATTCCTGGCCGCAAACTAAAAATATGAATTTGGTCCTTCCTTTCAAATTTAGTTTTCCTCAAGTCTTTTCTCATGCTTTTTATAACATGTTTTATATATTACTGACACTGAGAAAATGTTAGAGACAAATGTGCGGGTTGAAGAGCTTGAAGAATGCAGTGGGAAAGAGGAAGAGGCTGGGAAAGCTGTGAAAGATGAGACAGTAACGCAGTGCCAGAGAGCCTCATGGCGAGAACCGTCGAGAACCTGGTGAGATGCTGTACTGGCCACACATCCGAAGAGCTTCGTTCACATCTGGCATGGGTCACAACCGAGCAGAGTCTAAGTCTTCTCACGTTAATGCCTCGAGTTTTCAAGGACAACAGACCGCCCAGCAAACAACCTGAACCTGGAGTAACTACAGTGATGTGAATTACAGACCAAGAGGCTGTGAATTTCTACAGGACACCTGAACGCTGATCCCCGGTGCGCTCGTTTCTAGAGGGGCAGCACAGCTCTCCCCTCTCCCCACTCACTAACACAGTCACACCAAAATGAACTTAAAAGCCAGAAAAAGTAGGCTGGCCAGTTGTTTTCTGCTGAAACAGAAAATCTGACTATGAAAAAATCTGCAACTTGTCTCCATCACTCCTCCCTACAGCATTCCCGAACCCTTTCTATTTTAAATCAACTCTGAACAGACAGCATCCATCCTCTGTCACCGTCTGCAGTGTTACAGTACCCCAAATCTTGATGTGCATCAGGATAAGCAGTCTTCCTTACTCCAGAATCCTACAGGTATTTATCTATAAACATCTTCTGTTTCT
>NW_010205736.1:0-448 GCF_000695765.1 Mesitornis unicolor
CCAGCTCCTCCGCTTGTTTTTCCGGCGGTGCGCGGTGGTGCGTGAAGCGGGGCACAGGGGCGACCCCCGCCCACCTCCCTCAGGTGCGTTTCCAGCCGGGGCCGGAGCCCAGCGAGGCGCAGCGAGGCTGGGAGCGGAAGCGGGGACAGAGCCCCGCCATGGGGGGGGGCGCTCCCACCAGCCCTGCACAGCACCGCGCTGCACCCCTCCTCATGGCATGGCTCCCGTTGCACGGCTCCCTCTGTGTTGCACGCCTCCCCGTTGCACAACTCCCTGTTGCACGATTCCCATCACGTTGCACGGCTCCCCATTGCACGGTTGGCTCCCCATTGCACGGTTCTCTCCCCATTGCACGACTTCCCCAAGCACAGCTCCCCGTTGCACAGCTCCCTCTCCATTGCACAGCTCCTATTTCACAGCTCTCCATCACACGGCTCCCCAGCGGATG
>NW_010205736.1:479-1171 GCF_000695765.1 Mesitornis unicolor
CCTGTTGCACGACTATTGCATGGCTCCTCCTTGCACAGATCCCTCCCCATTGCACGCCTCCCTGATGCATGGGTTTCCATTGCATGCCCATTGCACACCTGCCCTGTGTGGAGCTGCTGCAGGGGGGACCCCTCACACCCAGCACCCAGGGGGTCTCAGCACCCCCGTGCCCATGCGGATGTGCCTGGCTCCCACCAAACCCACCCAACCCCTTCCGGCCATGCCACCGTTGCTTTCATCCTTTCCACGCTCGCCATCTGTCAACGACCTCCTCTGTCCCCACAGGCTGAGGGGATTAACACCCCCAGGGGGGTGCAGGGGGTCTCTGCGGTGCCCAGGGGTGGTGGGGACTGGGTGCATGGGGTGAGGACAGAGCTGTGACAGCCACAGGGGCGAGCGCCAGGCAGGATGCTCCTGTGTGCTCTGGGTTGTGCAGGGATCCCCGGCCCGGGGTGGGGGGGTGATGGGGCCATGCCCTCCCTGGCTGCCGGGCCAGCTGGCCTTGTGTGCAGCAGATGTCCACCCTCAGCCACCCTCTGCCACAGCGTCCCCCGGCACCTGGTGCCCACCGGCCATCTGGAGTCGGCCACGGCCCCGCAGACCTGGCCATGAGCAGCACCCGGCCAGTGCCGGCCACCTTGGGGGCTACCAGGGCCATACACTGTTCCCCGGGGCCGGGATGGGGCTGGAGG
>NW_010205736.1:1200-3471 GCF_000695765.1 Mesitornis unicolor
GCGTCCCAGCCCTGTTACGTATCGGGGTGGCAGCAATGCCACACTGGGAACAGGGTCAGTCCAGATGTGTCATCACAGCTGGGACCAAAACACTTGGTGTGTGCAGCCAGACACCCCAAAAGCAGAGATCTGGGTGTACCACAGCCCTGTCTGCCCAAGGACCCCACTGGCCCTGGGCTCACAGGGTCACTGCGATGGTCCCCAGGTTGCCACCACAGTTTCTCACCTCCGTCTCAGCCGGGTGTGAGCTCTGCACCCCACGCCAGCAGGATGATTTTCTGCTTGCTCCCCCCTCGCCCTGCGCAGCTCACTGATTAATTATGGATCCAGCAGAAAGCTTTTATTACATTAGAGTTTACTTGTGGCAACATCCGTATTTATTAAAAAAAAAAAAAAAGAAAAGGAAAGTCATTACTATGGTGGTGTAAACACCACAAACACTGCTGGGTTATGGGGAGCTCGATGCTTGGGGTGAACGCTGCAGCTCCAGCCCTGGGATGGGGAAGGATGGGATGGGATGGGATGGGATGGGATGGGGACATCAGGAGCTTGGGGTGAGGATGGAGTTCAGTGAGGGGGGAGCCCGTCCATGCTCACTGGGACACCTCGAGGCCATGAACACCGTGTCCCCAGTGCCAGAGCCTATGTGAGGGTCCCCAATCACCACCGAGGAGGGAGCAGTAAACAAAGCAGAGCGAAACATTTGATCTCCATCCATCTGCCGGTCCCTAATCTCCCACTACAGACCCTGTGCCTCGTCACCTCCCAGCTCCCCTAATCTGCCCCCCGCCGGCTGGCAGAGGGTCAGAGCCAGGGCCACCGACAGTGTCCCTCGCCACACACCGCATGGCACCAGCGCAACCGGGAAGGCCATATGGTGGGAGAAACCAGATTAACTGTCCCCATTTCGGGGTTTAACCCCTGTCCTGCCACTGTAGCGAGGGGACATCACGACGCAGGGGATGGGGTCCTGTGCTTGCATCCCATCTGATATAAGCACCTGCTGCCAGCGCCGCTGCCCGCACCACAGTGCAGGGGACAGGTCTGTCCCCAGGGGCTTGCGGGGGACGCGATTGCCACCGAGACTCCCCGGGGACGGGAGCAGCTCGGAGACGCTTGGCATGAAGTGGAGCTGTAAGTGCCTCCTGCGTCACGTGGCGAGGATAAGTGCAAAATGGCCCTATTATGATAATTGCGCGAAATTATGATTGATGGAGATTAGCTGCTTATTTGAGGAAATGGCAGGCGCACGTGTGACACGGGCAGGCCCAGGGACAACCGCTGGGGGACGGCGGGCATCAGCAGAGGAACACACTGGGATGGCTCTTCCCATGGCATGGATTGTCACCACCACACCAGGAGCTGCTGCATGTGGTGGCTCTCGGTTTGGGATGTGCCACTGCATGGGGACACTGAGCGCTGCATGGCAGGAGCCTGGGATGGGGCCAGTGTCACCCATACACGTCCCTGTCCCACTCCATGGCATCTCCTGCCAACCCCATTAAAGGCATCCCCAATTAGAGGGTAAACCAGTTAAATGGTGATGGTGGTGGGTGTCTGTGTGTGGGTGTCTTCACCGCTGCTCCCACTGCTCTGCCGCACCAGGCCATGCTGTGGGGTTTGGGACATGGCAGTGGGGCAGCCCCAGTAGCTCCCAGTAAACGTGTCTGTCGGTAAATGGTCTATTTTGGGTGATGCCAAGCAGGGTGCTGGGGTGGCAGCCTGTCCCCTGCTCAACCTGCTGTCCCTTGGCCATGGGGACCCTCCTGGGTCATTGGTGCCAGGAGCGCAGTGGGTGCTCAAGCCACGCTCCCGCTTCTTCCTTCAAAAAGACATCGAGACTGGGAATCTGGGAAGAAAAGCTGGAAAGGCAGGGATGGCTGCAATACCAATGGCTGGCTGGGACGGAGCCATGGCACGATCACACGGCTGGGGCTGGCATTTTGGCACAGGGTGGGGATGCTGTGTTGCACGAGGCTGAGGTGGCCGTTGGGCACCCCAAAACCACCCACCCATCGCCAAAAGTCCCTCCTCCGCTCTCCCCTTCCCAATTTCCCGGGCCCCCCTGCGCGGCAGACGGATGCTGGGTAAGAGTTGTGTCGGCGGGAGCCGTGCTCGCCACGCCGAGCCAGGCTGCCTCGGCACTTACTGTCCCCAGGTTGGGGACACGAGTGGGGACAGACAGCACTGAGCCTCCCCGCACGACACCAGCACCACAGCCAGGCTCTGCCACCCTCTGCCAAGGGACAAGGACATCGCCCAGCCAGCCGT
>NW_010205737.1:0-400 GCF_000695765.1 Mesitornis unicolor
GGGGTGGGGGGCAACGGGAGCTGCTGCGACTGCGGGGACCCCTCCCCAGCCTGGGCCAGCGTCAATTTGGGGATCACCCTCTGCATCCACTGCTCCGGCATCCACCGGTGAGCGTCCCAAAACCCCCCGGGTACCCCTAAACCACCCCTAAACCACCCTGGGTACCCCAAAACCCCCCCTGGTACCCCTAAACCACCCCAAATGCACCCAGGGTACCCCAAAAACCCCCCAGATCCACCCTGGGTACCCCAAAACCACCCCAAATCCACCCTGGGTACACCAAAACCCCCTTAAATCCACCCAGGGTACCCCAAAACCCCCCTGGGTACCCCTAAACCACCCTAAATCCACCCTGGGTACCCCCAAACCACCCCAAAACCACCCCAGGGTACCCCAAACC
>NW_010205738.1:0-4884 GCF_000695765.1 Mesitornis unicolor
GGCTGCGGGCACAACCCTTCCCTCTCCTCTCCTGCTCCTCCCCCTCCCGGGGTGGAGCCGAGCTGGTAGCTGCACCCTGCGGCCTCCTCCCGGAGTTTGAGGCGACGGGGGGCAGGCTCGGAGGGCGTCGGGTCTGGTGGCATTACCTGCCTGGTCGGCCCGGCGCCTGCACTCGCTCTGTCCCTGAAAACAGCAGCCGCCAGCGGCTACGTGCTCTAGTGGAAACACGGAGAGGGGGTATCTGGCCGAAATAGGTTTATGACTTTTGTGGTGAAAAATACAAGTCTCGTTTGAGAAATGCATCTGAAAAATGCATCTCTGTTTGCAAATAGAGATGAAGAATTGCTGAATGTTTTTGGTACACAAGTGTGTCGTGTCCAGCCTGGGGTACTAGCAGTGAAGACATGGTAACACAGCTCGTCTTACAGAATTGGTGTCTGCGATTCACTGGAACACGTGTTCGTCATAAATGCAAGTTGATGGTTGTGCTTTGACCAATTAGGAAGTGTTTTAGCAGATTCAACGTGGCACAGACCTGCCTAAGCGTCCCACAGCTACACCTTCAGTTTCCTGTGGAGATGTTGAAATGCTTCCTATAACCCACCACAGTATAACATCAACGCTGTCTTTATAATGCTTTGACAAAACTTATAAATGCTTTGACAATATTACATTCAGATTGTCTTGCTTCCATTAGTGTTTTCGCAACGTACAAATCATGGTTGTCCCTGGATTGGCAAAAAGCTTTCAATGATGAACTGATGGGTGCTGGCAGTACTGGGAGTCCTAATGTAGATGGACTAGCTGCTACCACATTTTTAGCATCACGTTGATTAGATTCACTTTGACTTTTATGATGCCATAGCTTCAATTGGACCCAGTCAGTGCTTTATCTATATTAGAACTCCCATGGTTGCTGGTAAATTGAAAAAATGTAAAATACTCATCCCTCTTGTCACTGTATTTAGATACGTTTTAGCACTCGTGTTTTGAAGAGTGCTAAAGAGATAAAAGATGCAGCTGGATTGATACTGTTACTTAGAGCCTGGTTGGTAATTTCATGAGTAAGTGATGTAAATTCTGATGTGCGCAGACAGATTTGGATTCTGCTCATGTCTGGTGTTACCTCTGAGCCCGTCTGAAATGGGGAGGGCATCCTTCTTCCTTACTTTCCTCACTGTGTGCTGAGAAGCTGTAGTTTAATCTGAAAATCGCCTTTCTTTTTTTCAAATGGGCCTTGAAATTCCCTGAAGAAGGGAGGCTAAGAACATTGTAACCGTGTAATTTATAGGATTTTCAAGGACATTTCTAGCCCTTTTGTTTTCTATGATAAAAATTGTGGAAGAATACACTCTGCATTTCCACCCTGCTGCAGTCATGGCATTTTGGAGGAATTTTCCTACCAGATTTGGATGATTCTAGCATAATCAGAATTTAGATGACCTGGTACTGTTTCCTGAAAATAAATTTAAGTCTAAGTTCTTCTAT
Source organism: Mesitornis unicolor (assembly GCF_000695765.1). Taxonomy (NCBI): domain Eukaryota; kingdom Metazoa; phylum Chordata; class Aves; order Mesitornithiformes; family Mesitornithidae; genus Mesitornis; species Mesitornis unicolor. The sequence goes on from NW_010205738.1 coordinate 1,489, forward strand.
GATTTTAAAGCTATGCTAAATTTATAGTTTTATTTGTTTATACCCCATTTGTTTATAAAACTATAGCTGCTAAGCTTGATGTTAAAGTAATTCTTTATTACTGGATTAACAACTGGAGTTGTTGCCTGAGAAGTTTCTTCTTTATTGTGTCTTCAGTTATGAAAAGCTTAATGACAAAATCTACATCAGATTCTATTTAAGTAACTGGATTTGGATTTATTGAGCCTGATATGGACAGAGCAGTACAATGCAAGTAAAATTATAGGTGAATGGGTTCAGTAAAGTGTAGTAAGGATGTTAATAAAACCAAACTTTGTTAAACACTCTTGGAAGCACTTAATTTTTACAGTGAAATAGAAATTGGCGTTAAATTGCATGCTATTTTGGCAGCAACAGATCTTGGTCAATTGCATTAATTTCAAACTAGTATTCGCGTTCAAATTTTGTGTTTTGGATGTTTTAATTTAATGGTCCCTAAGCTTGTGAGCTTGTGTTTGAAGCTAGAAGAGGATGTTATTTCTGACCTGTACAACGGGAAGAAGAGAGTGTAGTGGTGGCACATCCAGTTCCTATTTTTTTGTGGACCAGTGAAGACTGGACACCACTTTACACGTTCTGCAGTACTGTAAGTGCACTGTAACTTTGTCTTTAGCAAGGGGTGATCAGCTGTGTACTTGTAAAGCCTGTCAAGACCCGGTACTTGCTGAGTCTCCCTTTCTCTGCTGCATGCTAGTGTAGGAGACTGGGCTGCTATTCATTTATAGATAATTGACTTGCTCATACCCTGCATGGTAGATCCAGCTGCGCGTCAGAGTTTTAAAGATGAAAGCTTCCGTGATGTCTGTCAGCTCTTGAGGAGATGGCTGGCTGAGGAGCCACCCAGCACTGCTCGTGAAACAAGATGCTGCCTCTTTTAAATGTGGAATTGGTTTGGAAACTGAGGAAAATTGTTCTTATTCCTTGTGAAGAGGAAAAAGAGTCTTGCACTTGTCGGGTGTTTTTCTGGCTAGTGTGCATGTTGATTTAACTGGCTGATCCCTGAAGATTTTGTGTCCTCCCTTCAAAACTGAATCAGAGTCTAATTATGACCAGCTGGTTCACCAAATGGCATACTTCTTTGTAGGTCTTGAATAATTTTGTTGTTTCTGTCTGCTTTAAGTCGTCTCTTCTGTGTTAAATACATTGCAATTACTAATTTTTAGTAAAATAATGTGGAATCATAATGCTTAAAGTAAAAGTTCCACTTGACATTGGCTCATTATTTCCTATTTTTATTTTCACTCCTCTAACTTGCTCAGACTTCTTATTTTAGATACTACTGGAATTTTAAAATTGCTTTCTTTGTGAAATATAATCTGTTAATACAAGCACAGCTTTCTGAAACTGTGGACATGGTACTGGATATTATTTGATGGTTCTTGGCCACTTCCTTTTGTGTGTGGTTTAAGGAGACTTTATTTCATCCTTTATGTTTTCACATTTGCAATTCACTGAGTATTCTTTTAACTTTCATTCCAGTGATACACTGAGTGTAACATGTGATGCATGTTGTTGCTTCAGTGCAGTTGTTGTTGGCCTGTCTGTCTCAATGTTCCTCTTCTGGCTTTGGTTGCAGAAAGTGTTGTTAAAGAATGGAGGTTAACAGACTGCTATTAGTGCAGTCTTTCTTACTTATAGTGAGCTTCAAATGACATCACATTTGTTTAGTGTTTGTTATATCTTCATTTTTGTGGTCCATGCACATGTAGAACTGCTCTAAGAGAACTTCTAACGCTGACAGCATCCGATAATGTTTTATGAATTAGTATGAGCTACATCTTCACAGTCTAAGCAACTGCAGAAAGCAGTCTGTTCACAGGCACAGTAACAAAAGCTTGGATTTTTCAAATACAGATACATTTGATTTCCTTTAGAACACTGTAAAAGAGCTTGTACAAATAGGAGAAGAACAGATTTCTGAATCTTGAACACCATAAATCTTTTGACTTCACGTTAATGGTCTCCAAAGCAACTAGGAAAAAACTTATGTGGATTAATGTACGTCAGTTTGTGAACTGTACTTAATTACTAATGAGGTGTAAAGAGCTTCCCTTCTTAGGAGTTTCTCTGCTGCAATGAAATGTGAAGGGGGACTTGTGAATGAAGCGTGGGTGATTTCTGTTGAGTGTACTGATTTAGATTAAGCCTCTTGGAAAGTGTGTGAACAAGTGGTTGGAAACTTCTTTAGGGTTCAGTGTCAAACTGGTGTTTGTTAAATGTGATTCTGCAAGGCTTCATTCTGTGTCTGCTCATGTTCAGTGTTTCTACTCGTAATTCTGATAAGAGACTAAAATATACAGTATTAAAATTTGCAGACAGTGCTGAACTGGAAGGGTAGGCAGGGTAGAACAAATGTCCCAACAAATGGCAGAAACAGCTTGCAGTAAGGTGTAATTCAAGGTCCAATGCAACACAACTACACTTACGTAGGAGAAACCTGCGGAGGCGTGTGACTGGTTAAGCTGCAATTTTATAGCAGGGATCTGACAGCTTAATGGATGAGAAAGTATCAATTAGCAATGCAGTCACACTGAGGAACTGATTCCACTTGTGCAAGATTTGGACCATCTGGGGCAAGTTCATAGGGAAGGAATGAAGAAAGATGGGAAGTCTAGGAGATACAACGTAGGAGGAAAGGTTGGAGGGCCTGGTTCTGGTTTGGTTTTTGTCTGGTGCAGAGGACACTTCAGGGGATAGCAATGTTCCGTCAAGTCAGAAAGGTTGCTGCAAACAGATCCATTTTAGGCAGGACAAGAAGAAAAGCATTATTAAGAAGGAGGAGGTTTAATTTGGGCATTGAGAATTAAAATTGTGACTGGAAGAGCAGATGGATTGTATAATGTGTTGACTAGGAAGTATATTGAGATCAGTACAGAAAAATATTAGAGTTTTTAAGAGTAAGGCAAAGGTTACTGAGCTTACCCAGTAGAGCTGCTGTGTAACCACTTGTCACAGCCCTATTTTTTTCTTTCTTTTTCTTCAAGGCTGCTTTTGCAGTGGAAAAGGATAAACACTTTTCAATCTAGCCAAAGATAATTTATTCTTTTCAATTTCTAGACAACAGAGAAACTTGCTTTTCACAGCGCTGGGGACTGCAGTGTTTTGTAATAATACCTGATTGCTTACTGTTGGAGTGGTTTAGTGATATCTGTTGTTATTCCTTCATCATATTTTACCAACTTCCCCGCTGACTTAACTTGGGATATTTGTACTGAAAGCATCTCGTTACATAGGTGAACGTGCAGCATCGTAGCTGTGAAACAACCTCATATCTGACTTCTGGTTTTGTGACCTCTTTGGAAAGAGCTTGGGTTTTGTATGGTTTGGATGAGGGGATTGAATGCACCCTCAGCAAGT
>NW_010205739.1:0-9000 GCF_000695765.1 Mesitornis unicolor
AGCCCCGGGCCGGGGGCGCAAGGAGGTATCAGTGCCCCCAGTGGGCGGTGGCAGCGGTGTCCCGGCTCCCGCCGCCGAAGGGACCGAGTTTTCCGTCCGCGTTCATGTCTGAGCTCGGCAGAGCTGCAGCTGCAGCAACGCTGCAGGGCCCGAATGGCCCTGGATGAAACAAACCCTGTGAATTCGAGGGGGGTTGAAGGCCCCAGGCCTCGTGTGACAGAAATTAAAGTTTCTGCCCAGCTCGTGTGCAAATACCTGATCCTGTGAGGAGCTGGTCCTGCTTAACAGAGGCAGCGTCTGTGTCCCAGGCCCGCGCCCCCCTGGGCTGACGTGCAGAGGCTGTGCAGGTAGCATAGGGACCACCTGAGTCACTCCTGAATTCCCCCTCGGTCACTGCAGTACGGCCCGGCCTGCACAGCCCATCTGTCACCATGCACTGACAGGTACGGCTGAGACCCGAATCTGGCCTTTTTTAGAACTGAGTGAACCTGTGACACGACTGACTTTGCTCTTTTCCAGGCGGGTTAGGGAAGAGCTGTAAACGATGGCGATGGCACTAAGAGGCTTCTGGCATCTGCCTTCCCTGCTTTATCGCTCATCGCTGGCAGTGATACGGGGACTGCCACCGGCCCCCGCAGGCTGCCCAGCCCTGCTCCAGGCTGGCTGCAGTCACCATCGGATGCTGCTGACCAGACAGCTAGCGTCCAAGAAAGGTAATGGCATCAGACTTTTTCCTGGTGTTTGCCACCCCTCAATACACTGCCAGAATGTATTTTCTTATCCCTTTTGTCTTGTGTAGCAGTCTTGGTCTAACCTCGGCAGAACACAGCTCTAGAGGAGCTGGTTAGGCTGACGCTGTTGCAGCATACAGGAATCCTCAGCCCTTCCCCGGAGAGGCACCGCCTGGAGCTGCTGCTGTGCTGGGGCAGTGGGTAGCAATTGTCACAGTCCAGGCTGGACTTTATGCCCACGGAGTGACCTACAAATATATTTTGGCTTATGTGCTCAAGTGCTGGGCAATTGACGCATGAAAAAAATACAGTTTCTTTTCAATCCTGAATCTAACAAGGATTTTAATGTCTTCTTTCTACTTTCTTATGCAACTACTAACTGGTGGCAGAAAAATAAATTATTGTTATGTGGAATCTACAGCTAAAGGTAAAGGGCAGACTCAAGCCAAAGTGAATATCAGTGCTGCCCTGGTTGAAGATATTATCAATTTGGAGGAAACCAGTGATGACATGCAGGCGGTGGTAGAAGCTCTGAAGGAAGATTTCAGCAGAAATCTCAGTGTTAGAACCTCGCCAGGTTGGTAGCTTTCTTGTATGATGCTCTGTTGCCTGTAAATAAGGGTGTCAGTCTCAGTAACGGAGCACTCTTGATTTTTTCAAAATGTATTTTCTTTTTATTGAGTTATTCACTGGGCGTGCAATTACTGCAACCTTCACATCCCCAGCTAAAGGCTTTCTTCACCCAGAGTTTGACCAGGAAGAATCCATTTTTGTTAATAGCTTCCTGGAAATAGCTTTTATAAGTGGGAGATGTCAAAAGTGTCTAACTGAACTGTTTGCAGATGTGATGAAGAAGCAGGTTGTCAGCTAATGGTGCAGTGGGCAGGAAAAATCCAATTGCCATTAAATTAGCCTTTTGGAAATTGCCATCAGGCTGGTGTCTGGCATATGCAAACTTCTTTTGCTGTGTAGTTTTGCGATTAGCGACCTTTGCAAGCCTTGTTCACTTAGTGAATTTTGTGTTTTAGGAAGAAATGGGAATGTATTTGCCTAAGCTACAGTTAGTATAACACTCTGAACATAGGTATTTGTAAGTAGTATCAAGTTGCAGGGATAAAATTTAACATTAAACAATGACCAAATTTGAATCATTCACCACCCGAGCTCTGGCAGAGGCACTTCAGTCTTTAATGGAGCTGGAAATCGTAGCTCAGTCTCTTAACTATTTATTTTAAGCATAGATATTTTTTTTAATTGCACTGATAAAGTACCTCTTGTCCCATGTGCCTTTTGGCCTGTTAACATTTTGCAGCAGAAACTAGAGAGCAGATTAAGAGTAGCTCGGGGAGAAACTGAATACTTTAAATTAGGCAGTGTACAATTCCTCTTGGGACCTGGAAAGAAATGGAGGGGGTTTAAGAGAACATTGCTAAGTTAAAGACAATAGCTGTCTTGATTTTTATAACAACACTTTGATTTTCTGTAAGTTCTAAGAATTCAAAAAGTAACTCTTTTAATTTGTAACAATCTTGCTTAGTTTTCCTATTCTACTAACAACAACAAACAAGAGTTTTGGTTTCATGCTTTTGTGCTTTAGAGTAGCGTTGAAATGCTTAGCTTGAAAATACCACAGGGGATGTGTGAACAGCACAAACAGCACCAAAGTCTGAGAAAACATGGGGTTTTTTTCTTTTATGACATCTATATTTTGCATAACAGAAGGAAAGTGGGACACTGCGTAAGTGTTTTTCTTCAGCATTGCTGTCTCATACTGAAACTCCCCTGTGTTTGGTTCTTTTGAGGGGCCCTTGATCACATAATCGTGGTGACAAAAGACGGGAAGTTTCCGCTGAACCAGCTGGGGCAGATATCACAGACGTCGCCACAGCTCATGATAGTGAACATGACTGATTTTCCTGAGGTAAGGACATGTTACTGAAGGTGTTGCAAAGGGAGATGATTAACATGGGAGCAAACAGGTTGATACTGAGCAAAGGAACATTAGAAAATCAGTCAGACCTGGCAGAGACAAGAGCTCCGGCCAGGCTGTGCTTTGCAGCTGACACAAAACAGAAGTGGCATTTTACTGCCAACTGCACAGGGCAAGCGATTCTCCAGCCCAGCCTGGCACACAAAGCACCTCACAAGCAGCAGCACAGGTTCATACAAGAGTCACGCACTGCCCATGGGACCACGGTGGCTCGCAGGGTCATAACCAATAAATGCCACTGCGTGAGGGGTTTCCTTTGGGACTGGTTTCCCCGTCAGCTGCACCTGTAAGGGCTTGGTTGAAAAGTGGCACAGAGCATGTCACAAACTGGATGCCTGGGTAAACTCTGCCCTGCCCAGTCTCCCCATTTCCCATGCTTTTATGGCACCCAGTAGTCTTAAGCGCACACTCTACAATAGTCCATATTTGTGCTGGGGACACCATCAAACTCCTAAAACTTGCTTACCTGTCACTGGGGCTAGTGACACCCCAAGAGCTCTTGGAAGAAGCTGCTGATGCAGCCTATGAGCTTCTGAAAAGCCTCCCTGGTTGGAGGAAGCCAGGCCTATGCTAAGTCCTGTCACTGGCTCGGGCATTGCTGAGGTTAGCGAGCTCCTTCAGGTCAGAACCTAAATTAGGTGCTGTGACCTGCCCTCCAAAAGAGCCGACTTCCCTTAATTTTCTGCAGGAGCCTTAGTTAGACATGCCCCTGAACAAGGCTGCAATTCTGAGTCCCACCTCGGGATCAAGCACCAGCAGTGCCCCGCAGCAGGCTCGCACAGATGGAGCCCGGCAGCGTGCAGACAGGAGCTGGAGCAAGCGCAAGGTTAGCTGTTCATCCCGCTCCGGGGCTGGAGGTTTGCCAAAGCTTCTCTTATTTATTTTGCAAAGGCTTTCCCCAATTAATTAAGTCAGCAAAGTCTCAGAGGAGGTCAGCGCAAGGCACTTGATGCCTAAGTGTTTCTTAAAGTGTACCCAGCATCTATAATGGCTTTGAAAAATGATGGCCCCTCATCAGTGAGTGCACCAAGGTCCCTCGGAGTGCTGGAGCTGAGAGGGCCAGGGAAGTCGCCCCATGACTAAGCCCATATCCAGGCAGGAGCTCAGACTGAGAAACAGGCATGTGAGAAATTAGTATCACACTATATACCATTGCCTGCATTGCTTTCTGAGCCAGAGGACCCTTTTTCATTTGAACTGAAGCTAAAACTGTTTCTCTCAATGTAGTTGTTTATACCATAACTGTTCTTTGGATAGATTGAACTCTAAAACCATCACATGTTTACTAGGTGTCATTATTTACAGCATATTGCACGTTGGAAAGCAAATAAAAATGCCTGAGGAGTGTGGTAAAAAAAATAATCCTAGAAAAGGAGTTGCAGGGCCAAATTCTGTTTGCCTGAGAGTTATGAAGACAAACAGGCCTATGTCTTTTAAGCGTGGCTATTTACTTCATGGGCTGCGAAAAGGGTGGGGGCAATATTGTAATTTTTTTCTCCTTCCTCTATCCTCTCCAATATGTATGTTAAAGAACACAGCTTTTACTGAGCATTTCCTTCCTACTGAACAACTCTGTCCATAGAATAACACATTTACATTCTTAACGTGCTGAGATCACCTTGGTTGCGTTTTCTCTGCCCTTGTTGTGTTGCAGAGGACAGCAGTGGTGTCTCACAAAGCACTGGGAGAGCATTCATTTTGTTCAGTGCTGCCACGCATCAGAGACCTAAACAAATACGCAGAGCTTTAGTTTGTGACTCAGTTGTCAAAAACTAATTTCCTAAATACAGTCTACTGCGGCAGCCTGCAGATAAAGTTAACGATGGGAAAGAGCATCAGAAATAGCAACGCGTCTTGTCAGAAATGCCACCCGAGTGCCACAAGAATACAGACTCGCTCAGTCTTGTTAGTGTCAGTGTCAAGAATGAAGCAACCTGGCAAAGAGCTGTAAGGTACCGCAGTGCCTGGGGTGGGAAGGAAGCATTTTAATTGCTGTGCAAACCTGCGCACCCCACCCTCTAAGCAGAGCAGAGCGTCAGCCAGCGGCGATGGAGTTTTGAGAAGTTAATCCTAAGTAATAAGCTGTAAAATAAACAGAGCTGGGCACAGGCTCTATTTCTCAGTCAACTGCTACTGCCCCGCTGTAATGTGGTTAGGTTGTAGTGCTGAAGCGGTTAAGTTAGTTAACATTTCTAAATTGGCACTGTGTGATTTCTAGTGGGAAACATCCAACTGGAATTTTTAAATGCTCAGAATCTTTCATCTCCTTCGCCACAGTCAGGCTATGCCTTGGGAATTTATTGCAGTTTCACTCTGCGTTGCCTCAAACCATTCAAATAGTTTCAAAGCAGCTAAACAGTTTCTTTTGTTGTTGCTTCCCTTCCCCTCTCCCCCCTTCATGCCCCTCTACTCTGATACTGAGCGCAGCCGTAGTTTCCCATTTGGATTGATCAAAGCTCTCCGCACCAATGTAACTTCCTGATCTTACTGGTAACAGAAGTAAATGTTTCCATGTTCTGTGGAGATGGATTGCCAACTATTGACAGAGTTCTGGCATATGGGAATGATTATTTCCTAATTCCCTTTACCTTTTGATCTGTTTTACAGAGCACAGCTGCAGCTACGAAGGCTATAAGGCAGAGTGGCATGAACCTGAACCCAGAAGCGGATGGGACAATAATTCGGGTGCCGATTCCTACGTGAGTATTGGTGGCTTCAAGTTCATCATCTTGCAAGATAATGCAATAGGTTGCAATGAGTGCCCTTCAGAGGGTGAGCACACACGATTGCTGTAATATCGTGGTCCAACTAATTTCCAAATAGCTATATTTCAGGTTCAGAAAAGAGTCTGACTACCTAAAAGCGTCTGGTGGAAGCTCTTCCAAGTGTCTGAGCTCTAAGTCACCACATTTTGGCATCTGGTGGTTGGTCTTATTGTTCTTTATCTTCCTCCTGCTGATGAAAGTTGGTCCTAGCTGGCTGCAGCACTTCAAGAGAGAGTCAAGGGCCTTTGAAGCTGTATTGCCTTAATTCAAGGGCTGGTTCTTTGCAGCCCTGCTGTAAATTCCTTGAATTACACCAGCACAGAGCAGCAGTAATAGAGAAGTGAACCAGCAGTGTTTGGGGTGAATAGCACCTTGCTCCAGAGATCACTAAAAGGAAATGATGAAAGAAAGAGAAAGGAAATCAATAGCTTTGACTAAAAATATCCACTCGCTTTTCTCATGTAATACTCACTGTGTAACAGATGGCAGCGTGGAAACTTTGGTGTAGGGCTGATAGGAAAGGAGGCTGCTCCCGGCTGAGGACTGAGCATAACTCACCCGTCACAGGTATCTCCCAGCTCTGGCATAACGCAGGAGGTGCTTCAGAGCTTCAGTTTGGATCGGGAGAGCACTTCTGAAGTGATCCTGACAATCCCTGCTTATCGTGCTTTGGGCTGCAGCATCCTGGGGTCTCTGCCTGTGAGCGGGATGCTTTTCAGGTAAAACTAAAAATGAGGTACCCTCTGGGAAGGCAGTGAGCGCTCTCCCACTGCACACATGTGTCTGTGCTGTGAACACCTCCCACCAAGGGTAGAGACAGCTCCGGAGGGCTAGGACAGCTCCATGCACTGCCTGTGTGCGCAAACACCTTGCACGTGCGCTGCGTTTTACAAGCAGGTGACTCCTCAGTGAAGACCAACCAAGTATTTCTCATGCTTTAGATGGACTTGAAAAATTCTATGGAATTTTATCTGGCATTTTGAGCAGAGAAGCCTAATTGCAGCTTTCCGTTGCTGTTGGTGAGAGGGAATGACATTATCATTCTATTTGCTGATTTTCTTTTCCCCGTGCTCCCTGCCCTTCCCCCATTCCTCAGGAGAGGAGGCAGAGGAGGAGGAGGGCATCATTATCTTCATAATTGCTGAGGCTCCTGGGTTGCTGCGCAGTGGCTTGATTGTTAATGGGCACTCGGGTCATCCTTGAATATGAATTGCAGGGGAGGAAACTCCAAAACTGCAAATCCCAATCTTTAAAAAGAAAAAAAAAATACTGTTTTTCAAACAAATGGGTACGGTCTGTCACTATCTTTTTGTGATGTTGCAGAGTGAAAAACGGGGCTTTTCTGCCCAGGGAAGATCTGCCTGTGTGCTCCCTTGTTCCCCATGTGCATTGGGGTTGCTGCTCGTGGCCTCTTTCTTCCCAGCTGCTCAGCAGCCCAAGGAGTCCTGAATTAAAGAGGTTTTTGGTGTGGGGAACATGCACTGCAGGCCAGACCTCACGGGCACCCCTGGTCCCATTTGCTCACCTGTGCTGTAGAGGCATAGCCGGGTCTTTCAGAGTTTCAACCACTTCAAGAAGACGAGCAGAGAGTTTCAACCTTTTAAAACCTAATGCAAAGGAGAGGTGGAAAAATATCAAATCCTGCTAGAGGCCTCTAATATTATATCCTGGAATTACTTTTAAAAATTGTCTAAGTTTTTCATTTTCCCCAGTCTGAAGATGTTTATGAAAGGACATGGCAGACAGATGCAGTGAAAATGCCAAAACTGTGGCAGGTGTGCAAAATGAGCAAACATCAAAAATGAAGAGACAATGTTGTTGCAGCAGAAATGGGTTCTCTCATGAGGGGAGGCACGGTAAAAGTAAAATCAAACCTGAATTTTCTTATTCGTTATTAAAGCCACGTTTTAGTCCGACCTATCAGCTGGACACACGTGCGTCATTTTACCTTGTGCCGGTCCAGATATGTTTCAGTGCTTGAGTGTTTCAGCTGAGCATTTCAGAACAGAGTTTGCTTTTCAGTATTTATTCTGTTAGTTTAGTTTTCGCATTGCAGTTTTTACAGGAAAAAGAATACACTCGCTTCATTCGTGTTTACTTCTGCATCCTGCTAGGATCGCCTTTGTTCCCTAAGGCATTTTCTTGTTTGTGTTGCTAGCATTGCATAGGCAATATTTATTTGTAGAAAAAGTATTCCCTAGGGGTTTAAAAAGAATTTTTTTTTTTTAAAAAAAGAAAGAAAACCAGCCATGGGAACACTTGTATTGCTTGATCTCTTGGCCGAATTTGACCTGACCTTGTCTCTTTTATGGTATTGCCTCATTTTTAGATTCATCTTTTTTGGACCCATTGTGTTACACTGGATATTGTTTGTAAATTAGAAATATTTTTACACATGCTTTACTGAAAGCCAGATGACTCATTTGAAAGTTTAATGACTCATTGTGAGCTTTTTTCCTTTGCCCTTTAAGAAATATGCAAAGATACCTACTATGGGGAGAAAGGACTCAAAAATTTTCATCTGAGAAATACCAAAGCTGTTTCTGAGCTGCGTTGCTCCGGGTCACTCATCTTCATCAATCTCTTGCATGCTTTTTCCTGAGCAATATATGTTGCACCCTATGTTTATCTGCAATTATGCATGCAGAGTATCTAGTTATGCCTACTTTTCTTTAACTGATCCCTCTCATTCACAGAAATTCCTAGCATTTGAGATACAGAAATTATTCTTACCCACATAAACGCGTCGGAGACGAGACACAGCCCATGTCGCGCTCGCTGTGGCTCTGCTCCTGCCGGATGCAGGGAGAGGAGCATCCAAGGCTTGCAGTGCTTAAACCACTGGTGGAAGTAGAAAAAGAGGAGATGTTAGCCGTGGGGCAGCATGTGTTTCCAAAAAGCACCCATTTCAGTCCCCCCTGATCCTGGCAGGGCAGGAAATCCTTGGAAAAATGGCAGGATTTGAGCCTGCAGCTCCTTGAGGCGCAGGAGGGGATCGTGTTCCCCTGGGGAGAGGTGAGGGGGCTGCAAGCAGGGACCTTGTCCCTTTTCCCTGCTTCTGGTGCCCCTTCCCCAGGTTCACCTCACGCTTTTTTGTTTTTTGGCTTTAAAGACGGGATAGGGCCGGTGGTTACTAGACAGAAAAGAAAACATCTCGAAGAACAGCCTAAAAGTCCCAGATCTAGGGGCAGGATTAAACAACTGTCCTCAGAAACCATGAGCCTGGCTCGTGTTGATGGATTCCTTAACCAGAAACAGCATCTGCTTGAAAAAGCGTCCGTTTCTGGCATCGCTGGTAGCATTGCTGAGAATTTACACACAGTCTGGCTGGAACATAAAACCCGCTGAGAAACTCCACGGCACTGCGCAGTGATAAAAAGAAATTGGTGTTAATAAAGACAGACAAGGAGGCATGAAAGCTGTGACCCCGTGCCAAGAAGCATAGGAAATCTGGCAGCGCTGCATAAACAAAAACATTTCCTTAGAGGCTCCGCCGCCCCCAGGCGGCGGGGGG
>NW_010205739.1:9031-18492 GCF_000695765.1 Mesitornis unicolor
CGAGTGATCCCCTCAGCACAATTCGCAAAAGCCGAGTGGGAGCGGGGAGGCAAATCGCTGACGGCAAGCTCCGTCTCCCACAGCAGAGGCAGCCCCGCTGCCTCGCCACCCAGCAGGAGATGGCAGAGATTTCCAGCTCCCTCCTCTGGGTTTAGCAGCCAGGATTGACTCCCTGCACTCCCAAAAAGCTGCCTGAGAATCTGACCTCGCCCAGACCTCTGTTTGGGAGCTGGCGTTGCTGGTTTCACATGTGCCACGGGACTTCTGACTGGGGAGATGGAACACGAGAAGCCCTAAAGGCATCGAGGTTGGGATGCAGAGGAAACCACAAGTAACCCCCCTCACTTCTAATTAGATGTTTGTTCCAGGCTTGAGCCTGTGCTGACCAGAAGCCACTTGCCACATGTGAAATTCACTGGTCATCCCCCTCGGACTGTCCCTCAGCAGGGAGCAGGATGGACCAAGGGTGTCCCCAGGCAAGGACAGGGTGCCTGTGAGGGGACACTGGGGCTGGGTGGCTGCTCTCTGGGTCTGTCAGCTTTTCCCAAATTCCTGTAATTGCTAACGGGTTCTGGGAAGCCAATTCCCTCCCTGCACTGTGAAGTAAAGAGAACTGGCGAGAGGCCAGCGCCGCTGCAGACATCTGCTGCCAGCGACCAGGGATGGTGCTGGCATCTGGGGGACTCGCTGGGCCGACTGCGAGCCAGGGCAGGGCCGAGGGTCCGATCACGTCCCAACAGCCCCCCAGTAACGCACGCCCACGCTGCGCTGGGAGTCCTCGCCCCACGTTTCCTGAGCTCTCTGCAGGAAGAGTCTTGGCCTCCATGTTTTGGTGACCCAGGCTGTTGCAGCCAATTTCTAAATACTCCCGTGAAATGTTTATTTTGCAATATCTTCTGCGAGAAGGCAGGCGCTCTCTCGCAAGCAAGTCTCAGTGTGTACACCAGGGTTTCATATTCAAGGCGTTCTGGTAACTTAAATAGCCATGCAAAACACTGAGATGTGATTGTTAAGCACTGGCAGTTGATGTTGACAGTGATCAGCTGTAGGTGCTGGAGCATTACCAGAGCTGAGGTCACATATCAGCCATCCCTGTGCTGTACTCAGACGGACAGGCTCCCTCATCACCTGCAGTCTGTAGTTTGGGATGGAAAACTGAGATTTTCCTTGTGACACCACAGCAGTAAATGGCCCCACATTGGGGGGAAGGTGGAGCTGAAGTTTTCCTGGGCCGAGTTACCTGTGGCCAGACATCGCTTGCATCATTGTCTTGTCAGAACGGTTGTTCACGTCATTTTAGTGGAAAAGCCGAGTAAGATTGAGCAAAGCATTGGCTCTGTAGCTCCCAGATATATAATTCAGGCTCTTCAGCTGCAGGGAACACCAACTTTCAGGAAGGAATGGAGGTTTCCTCCAGCCTTTGCAGGATTACATTTTTCAGCTCCATCTCTCAGGTCTGGAGCTGGATTTTCCCTCTTTCCCACAGGTGCTTTGGCAGCACAAAAAAAGGCAAGTGTGAACATTTCAGTAAGATTCAGTCCAGGTCCCTCAGCTGAGAGCTGTGCTGGGAACTTTCTATTGCAGACTGAAAACTGGAGTGTGCTACCCTGGCAGTGCTGTGCAGAAGCGACCAGATCGCTCAGGTGGACCAAAGCGGGACAAAAACACACCCTGAGCTGTTAAGCCCCATGACACTGTTTTTCCTTTTGGTGTTTTTTCTTTCCCCTCGCTGCTAGGGTCACGAGGGAGCACAGGGAGAGCCTGGCCAAGCTTGCCAAGCAGTCCACCAACAAGTCCAAAGAGGCCCTGAGGAAGGTGCGAAGCAAAAGCATCAATCAGGTGAAGAAGTTCAAGAGCAAAGTGTCTGAAGATACCCTCTGGCTGCTAGAAAAGCAGGTAAGTTTGCTGGGTTTTTTTCCCCTTTAGCCATATGATGATGTTTCACAGCTCAGCACTGCATTTGTCCCAGCCCTTGCTGACAAATATTTGGCTCGACAAATCTCTAGCTCTGAAAATGAGTGGCCTTGGGCTGAATTTTTGGAGTTGGCAACGGCTGTCGCATTTGCTTTTTCTTTGTGAGATTTGGCTCTTCAATCTCAAAGCTAAATTTATGGCATGAGCCACTGTAAGCTGACAAAGGAAAAAAAACTGTTCCCCGAAAGCTTTCGTATTGCAAGGGATTGTTGCACAAACCAGCTGAACTTGGGAAGCAAAACAACAACATCCATAGCTTTACCACCATTTACGCAGTGCCTGGCCATTGCAAAACAGCTGGTGCTAATGAGGTTTGCTCCAGTTTGTTATTAATGAAAAGGCTAGCAAGATTATCTCTGTTAGGAGTTTTTGGCTCCGATTCAGGAAAATACTTAAGCACATGCCTAATTCCCTAAGAGCAGATGTCACTAAAGTCAATTACTTAGGCATAAACTCAGGCACAAGCCTAAGTGTTTTGCTGAATGGATGCCTCTGAAGGCAGGCCATGGTTAGATACATTGCAAATGCTTCGGGACAGTTCTCTGCGTGCTCACAAAAATAAACATTGATATACAGAGCGTTTGTGCAAGCAGGAAAAATGGCCATGCTATTGTAACTGAATCCTGTTGGGAAGCAGCTCTCCCAGAGCAGACAGATGGTTTTCTGCATTTGTAGAGGTAGAGTCTCAAGTATTATTTTCACTTGCACCCAAATTTTTTCAGCATGAGGAAAGGTCATTGTCATACACCTTGGATCTTGGGTATTAAGATGCGAGTGCGTCTTAATCCATCCTGTAAAACCGGTGCATAACACCCCAATGTGCTCCAGCCCTTATCTGTGCTCACTCAAATAAGTGCACACACAGTTTGGTCCCATTCACACGCTTGCTGCGTGCATCCCTTGTTACCAGGAGACCTCGTCCCTGGGCAAGGCTTTGTTTATTTACAAGAAATAAACAGATCTGTGACTTGAACTCTTGGCAGGTACTAAGGCTGCACTCCTATTACTTGGTTTGTTCTTGTGGCGGGGTTGCAGGTGATGAGATAAGCCCTCTCTTCTCTGCTACTGACACAGCAGGTCTCCAACTCTGCCTTCCCTTGAAGTCTCTCTGTTAAATAAGAACCCGACTGAGTCACTTGTGAGACCCAGCCAGGAGTTGCTGTTCTGTGTCTCTTTGCAGAGCCTCTGACCAGTCCCTGTCAGAGACTGCTGGAGAGAGTCCAGCGTAGGGCTACAAAGATGATCAAGGGAGTGGAGCATCTCCCTTATGAGGAGCGGCTGAGGGAGCTGGGGCTCTTTAGTTTGCAGAAGAGGAGACTGAGGGGAGACCTCATTCATGTTTATAAATATTTAAAGGGTGAGTGTCACGAGGATGGAGCCAGGCTCTTCTCGGTGACAAACAATGATAGGACAAGGGGTAACGGACACAAACTGGAACACAGGAGGTTCCACTTCAATTGGAGAAGAAACTTCTTCTCAGTGAGGGTGACAGAGCCCTGGACCAGGCTGCCCAGAGAGGTTGTGGAGTCTCCTTCTCTGGAGACATTCAAAACCCGCCTGGACGCCTTCCTGTGTAACCTCATCTGGGTGTTCCTGCTCCGGCAGGGGGATTGGACTGGATGAGCTTTTGAGGTCCCTTCCAATCCCTAACGTTCTGTGATTCTGTGATTCTGTTCTCACTGTACAGATGCAACATGAGCACAGGATCACTGAGGGCTGGGGGAGGCCCCCAGGAAGAGCCAGTTATTGCCCCAGCACTACTTTGGGTTTTATTAGAACTTTAGGCTTTCTTTCAGGAGGTGACCCAGTCATTCCTTTCCCTTTAAACTCTGGCATCACCTAGCAGACAGCTCAGACTTGTCTTTTGTTGCTGCAGATCCAGCAAATGGCAGACGGTGCTGCGGCTGAGATGGACAAGCTGCTGGCAGCGAAGACCAAGGAGCTGCTTGGATAAGCACCGTCCTAATTGACACACTCCCCCCTCGAGCACGATCGGACTGCGATGGACCCCAGCGGGCACCCCTGTGCCCAGTCAGCAGCCAGGGCAATGGCCAGGGGCTGCCCTGCCAGACCTCTGTGCTCCCATTCCCCACCTTGGATTGTGCTGGAAGGAGGGGGAGGTCTCCTTGCTCTTCCTCATCCAGATGGCAACAGAATTGGGTGAACTAAGATTAAAAAAGAGACGGCAGGAAGGAGGACTGGAGGCTGCTGGAAGGGCTCCCACACAGATGCTGAGGCACAGGAGGAAGGGCTGCCCTGCTCACCTCCTGTGCTGTTTGCATGCCAGCACCTCACAGCAGCTAGGACCACACAAGGGAGACCTGTGCTGTCCTGCAGTGAACCTCAGCATTTATTTTTGCTTAAAATAAAGCCAAAATGAGATGTGGTGGAGCGGCCTTGGGACAGCCAGTTTCTGGTTGATGCATCCCCTTGGGTTCACACGTCCCGAAAGAAGCATTTGCCCATTGCTGTGGCCAGCAGTCAACTGCAGCCTGGCCACTGGCAAAGCACGAGGGAGCCCAGCACTGACTGGGGCAGGAGAGTCGGGCTTTGTGGTTCCTTAACCTTCTGGACAGAGAACCGAAACCAGTGCTGTCAGCATGGCTGTTTAACCAGGACAGAGAAGGCCAAAAACCAACACAGCAACTTTCCAAAACCAGCATCAGCCCTCCCTGACCAGTTTAAGAACGCCCATGTTAGCCACTGGTACCACATTTTAAGGGTTGGAGGAGGTAGAAGAGCAGGGTTCTGAGCACAGCTCCTCACTGCCAGCAGGTACTTCCCAATAACAGCAAACGGCCTCCCTGCAGCCCCGGGCGATGGCGAGAGGAGGGAAGGTGGTGGCCAGCACCGCAGCGCCGCTCCCAAGGCATTTGGGTTCAAAGAGCACCAAGTGCTCTGCAGTCCTTAAATAAACAACTCCCAAAAAGTTAGTTTGTGCACAGTGGGGAGGGGGAAGGAGGATGAAGGATTTGCTCTGCTAGGGCCCCACATGTCAACAATTTCTCTGCTTTGTGTATTTTGGCCAAAGCGCTTGCCATGATAAATGAATAAAGGAAAATGGCGAGCCCAGGGTGGTTACATTGCTCAGTAAATTGCTTTCAGCTGATTACTGGATTTCTTTTGACATTTATCAAAAAAGCTTTTTTTGCTGTTGTCACAGCCTCAACATCCCAGAAACAGCCTGGGCTTGAAGGGTTTGAGAAATTTCCCCAAGTGTTTACTGATATTTCTTACCCTGTAGCATCTCACTCCACCTTCCATGAATTAAAACCCAGTGGTAAACCTGCACCAGTGCCAGGCTGGGGCTGGAGCTGCTGGTCCCCAGTGCAGCCGTCTGTCCCTAAAGGAGTACAGGAGAGGCAGTGGGATGAGGACCAGGGCTGGCCACACTGGCGAGGCAAAACCAGGTGCACAAATAGCTTTAAAATGTGAAGAAAGGCAGAAACCTGCTCTCTGAGCAATGCCAGGGGAGGGTTTGGGGAGTCCATTTGCTTGTGTCCTCACCTCACCCCCATGCTCTGCATCAGCCAGGAGCAACCAGAGCACCTGCTGCTCTCACCCTGGTACCGGCACAGCAGCGAGGGTGGGGGATGAGCTGCCACCACGGCCCATCCTGCTCTCATCCCAGCACCAGCAGCACATGAGCCTGAGAGCTGGGCCACCACAGCCCATCCCACTCATGTCCTTCCCTCACACAAAATGAGCAGCCAAAATCATCAGCTGCATTCCCAGCAATTCCAGCTGCACAGGACCATGGC
This sequence comes from Mesitornis unicolor, assembly GCF_000695765.1. Lineage (NCBI taxonomy): Eukaryota > Metazoa > Chordata > Aves > Mesitornithiformes > Mesitornithidae > Mesitornis > Mesitornis unicolor. The sequence continues at coordinate 14,767 of NW_010205739.1, forward strand.
AGCACCCACCACACAGCCAAGTGCACAGCACCACACCAGCCCATGGCCACCATGAACCACCCAGGAGGAGAGAGGATGGACACTCACTGTGACCACAGCAGGCCGGCACACGGGGTGGTTCTGGACAGGTCCCACTTTCCTTTTGCTGTGCAGATCACCCACTGCTCCACACCAGAAGCTGCAGCACAAGGTCTGCCTGATCCAAAAGCTTCCTCCACCAGCACCAGCAGGAACCTCTCACTCAGTTCCAGCCTGGCTTGCACCCAGGGCTGATAAGAAGCTGCAGCTGATGCTGTTGGCGGTTGCAGAAGGAGCTCCAGCTGTGCCCAATAACCCAGGAGGGAAAGGGACCCTGGGTCAGAACATGGTTGGGCTGGGTGTAATGTGGATCTGGTGTCAGTGACACTGCTTCAGCCACCAAACGGTTTGGCCTCAGCATCAAATGCTGCTTGGTGGTGCAGGTCAGGGGGGTTAGGGAGGATCATGCTGGACCCCCCCAGGTTGTGCCCTGGGTTCCCCACACCCTGCCACGCTCACCAGCAGCTCTCTCCCAACAGCATGTGGAGATCTGGGGCACTGTTGGGCTCCCACCTGGCCATGGGCTGGTGGTCCCCAAGGGAGCTGTGCTCCCAGCACAAGTGATACCCCTGTGCAAATCCCTGCTCATCACCTCCCAGCAGAAACCTGCACCCTTCCCAGTGCTGCCCGTGCCGCTCTGCTCAGCTTTGCCAGTTTGCTCCAAGATGCTGAACCTGGGAAGCCCCACCAAGAGGGGACTGGGGTGGGCACTGGGGTCCCAACACCTCCTGGGCTGAGCCTCATGGCCGTGGGGACATGCAAAGTGGAGGCAAAAGGAAGGAAAAACTCCGAGGAAGCTGGAAGCTCTCGACATAGTTAAAAACCAACATTGCTCTTCAAAATAGATGTGATTGCGCTCCTTGTGAGTCATCGAGCAGAGACACCAAGATTGCTTTGTGCCAGGGACGAGCCTGGGCGCTGATTGTGTGCCGCCCGGATTTGTATAAAACAGACCATGGATGGCATGTCAGAGTTTACAGCTCACATACATTTTCAACAGTGAGCTTTGCAAAATGTATCAATGTAATCTCTGCCTCCTATATTCCGTGTTGATTAGACACGATTTCTGGCTGGATTTTCAGAAAGCTCAAGTGCTTTTTTAATCACTACAGAAGCTCATTATTGCTTTCCAGTGACTCTTATGTCCTTCACTTCTCCTTTCAGATTAGAGTCTATAGTCAGATGAATATTGGATGATTTCATTACATACAAATGCAATCAACAGTTTTGCATAAATTTCTCCTCTTTTCTTGAGTTTCAATTGACCTCAGCACCCGTGGAGGCAGGCGCAATACACATGTAAATGAGCTGGCGTTGCTGCAAAGACACGGATGCGGGAGAAACAAGATAAACTGTCAGATAATATTCAGGATTTTTAAGGGATCAAAAAATACTTCCTTGTTCACAGCCGTAAAAATGGCACCTTCAGCTGCCGGGGAATTTGCTTTTGTTTTGCGCAGCGTTTGCCCACGGACAAAGGCCAGGAGTGGCACTGGTGGCCGAGCAGTGCCGAGCCGGTGGTGGCAGCAGTGGGACGGGAGCGGGGTGTCCACGGGGTGCGGGAGGTGATGGCACGGGGGTCTTGGCAGCAGAGGAGCCACTGGTGGGACTGGGGCAGACCACCATGGTGCCCACCACAGCCCAGCTGCAGAACTGGCTTTGGTGCCAATGCCAGGTACTGCCATCCCTGGTTCCTGCTCTGCTGTGACCATCTCAACCAAGGGATGCCGCACCCCCATTTCTTCCCGCGGAACCCTGAGCATCAGCTCCGTGTTTGGGGACACCTGGCAGGGCACAGGGCTTGGCCAGAGGCTGCCCCCCTCACACCACACAGGGGAACCGCACGTTCCAAATATATTTAAACTAACACTCCATGTGAACAATCTGGGCTAATTTAAACAAACTATAATTAAACATAAAGGACCTCTTGGTAGGGAAGTCGGGGAAACTGTCAGCAGTTACTTTGGATGCGAAGCCCTTACCTTTAAAAGAATAATTTTTGTGCTAATGCGAGCAATCCAGCACTCCCACACTCGCCTTTGGGGGCTGGTGGGGAAAGAAATGCTTAGGTTTCTTTTGATACCTTTACGTGCTAATCTTCTTAACAGATTTTTAATTAATGGGAACAGAGCACTTTGCAGCCGTGAAATCTATTGGTGTAATTGCCTGGTGGATTAGTCCCATTAGTCACACAAATTACCTGTCTCCAGGCCGCCTGCCCCACCGAGGAGCTCCCCACGCTGGACACACCGAGCGTTCCCATTCTGAAGCAATTTTGATAAAATAAACTCTCTAATCAGGTAAATAATTCCATAAGGGAAATTGCTGCCTTCCCGCAGCCCCCTCCACCGGGACCTGGCTACTTTCAGGGGAATGCAACATGCCTCCAATTACAGACAAATCTCCAGCTTGGAGACCGTTTGGGAGAAGCCCACAGCACACAGGACCCCCTTGAACCGCAGCGGCCGAGGAATTAAGGCATTTAAGCTGTCAGCCAGAATCTGGCCTGGACCCTGATTACCTGGGGGGGACGCGCAGTGTATTTAGGTTTGTGTCTGTTGCAATTTCCTGGCCCCCAGCGTTGATCCCGAATGACTCGTGTCCATGTTAGGTTCCTGCCCGAGGTCCCTCTGACACGTGGCCGTGGGCTCGGGGACACTGACCTTTGGGCAATTAAGGACATCCAGGCTGGCCTGGGCCCAGAGAAGTAGAAACATGCGTACGGAGCCGCCTGCGCCCATTTCACCGCAGCGCTCAGCAAAGTTGCGTGGCTGTGCCAGCTGCTGTCACCACTTGGGATGGGTAACCGGACCCTGGGGTCCCTTCCCAGCCCCGTCCGTGGGTCTTCATGGTCTGGTTTCATTTTGGACCTGAACCTGATGAGGAGTCCCATGGCTTTCCTCTGCTTGGACCTTGAGATGGTGATGTGCCACCCCAGGGACGTCCCCAGGCAGTTGAGTCGCTGGGACCCACAGGCAGTGGGCACAGTGGGGTGCAGGGCAGGTCTATCCCCCACAGCACCGTGCCCAGGGAGCAGTGAGGAGGGGTCCCTGCCACACGATGCTGTGAGCACGTGTGATGGGGACAGCCCGGGAGGACACAGCCTGTGGGATTTAAACCCTGGCAGTGACACGCTGGTGCTCAGTGCTGCGCACAGCCAGCCACAGCAGGGACAGTCACACACAGAGGTGGCCTCCAGCCATCCCCTGATATGCTCATGTGGGTGATCCCTGCGCTGGTCCCTGACCCCAGGATCTCAAAACATGGATGGCACAGGGCTGCTTTTCCCCTTGCAATGGGACACTGAAACTCTCCCTCCTTGGCTGCCCCCATGGCTCCTGGCCCAGGGAGCAGCAGAGGGTGATCCACGGGGCCATCCCAAATTGGAGGAGCTGTGCAGGTGGCCGAGCACTCCCATGACCAGGGTAGATCCAGGCAGGAGTGCCAGGGCATGGGAGCCGCCTTGCTCTGCAGTCCTGGCAAGCACGGCCAGGGAACCCTACACCGCAAGTAATTGGCATCAGATGCTCCCTGACCTGCCGCATCCAGCAGGAAGCTGGAAGCATTTATTTGTTTGAGCCAGCGGCTCTATCTGCGTGCGGGAGGCGTTGGTGGTGGCGGGGCTGGGGGCCCCCACGCGTTAATAGG
>NW_010205739.1:18523-19562 GCF_000695765.1 Mesitornis unicolor
CCTTAATGAGTCTGAGCTGAAGATGATGAATATGATTGCTGAAAGCGCTTTCCTGAGTCCTCCTTTCCTGGGGCTCAGGTTACGAGTTCCCAGACAGCCTGTCCAGCCTGGGGTTTCAGCTCTGATTTGTAGCCCCCCAAACAGCGTCTGTCAGCTCCCCATGCTGGAGGAAACACTTGGTCCTCTGCCGCCGTGCCCTGCTTGATCACTGGGGACAGCTTCGCTCCCTGGGCTACCCCACTGCTGCCCTGCTTGGCCCTGTGCCCCCACAGCCACTGCTGAGCCCAGTGCAGGGCGAACCAGAATGATGCCCCATGAGGGGTCTCCAGTCATCAGCATCTGCTGTGCCATGATGCTGGGTTTAAATTTCTGTAGCTGTTGGGGACCTTCCCCACAGGGCACTTGTCACCAGTCGCACCTTAACCTTAAGGCAGAAAAATGGGGAGTTTTGGCTTCCCTGTTTTTGGCACAGCCCATGTTCAAGGGTCCATCTGCTGGGCCACGTCCCACCCAAGGAGCTTCTAAGAGATGTACAAGGATGGGGCAGGCAGGGGATGCTCCATGGGCCATGCAGGTCCTGTGGGATCAGAGGCACTCGTTTCTCCGGGGTACAGCCACTCGTGGAGCCCGGGGCTGGGGGCCATGTGAGTGCCTCGGCAGGGTCCACACCTGCATCACGCAACCTTTTGCCCACCCAGGGTGGGCTCTTTGAGTTTCCACCTTCCCTCTGCCCCGTGGCTGTGGTATGGGCTGTCCCCACAGCTCCAACACCCCTGGGTGCACAGGGGGGTGGTAGGAATTTCGGGTATCGACCCACCGCAGACCTTTGGGTCCCACTGTCCACCCCAGGGCACTGCGGTATCACCCGAAACCCGGGAGAAAGGGGTCCCGGGGTGGGGCTGGAGAAGCGCTGCGGGGCGGCCCAAGGCAGAGCAGCCCGGGACCAGCGCTACTTGGTGCGCTCCGGAGCCTCCCGGTGCCTCCCGGAGCCTCCCGCCGCCCCGCCGGCGCCGCGCTGCCATAGGCGGGGGTTTGCTGG
>NW_010205739.1:19716-22524 GCF_000695765.1 Mesitornis unicolor
CCAGGCGGACAGAGTCGCTGCTCCGCCGGCGGGGCTTGGGGCACGTCTGCTTAGCTGCACCACACCTCCGAAAACGCCTTCCTCATCCCATTTTAATTGGGGCAAGACCCCCGTGGGGGTTCCTATTCTCTCAGCAGAGACCACGGTCCAGCACTGGCACATCTGGGCAGCCCTCAAACAGCTGGAGTGAGGAACAGTCGCGTCTCCCCTGCATCAGGAAAGAAAAAGGAAACAAAACTCCAGCAATGGCTCCGGAAAGAGGAGGGAAACCGCAGGAGGAAAAGGGGTGAAGCCACAGCCCTGATGCCCATGGCTGCTGCTGTGAAAAACAGAACAGTGGCGTGAGAGCAGCATGAGGCTGGCCAAGAGGGGCCAGCTGAGAGGATGGCACAAGGCACAGTGAGGGCCTGGCACCGCACGGGAGAGGGGACAGACCTTGGGCATCAGGAGCTGCTTCACCCATCTCTGAGAAGGTTTTGGGGTGCTCCAGCCAGAGCCTGACCACCCCCAGCTGCCTCTGCCCCATGGCTGTCTATCCCACTGCCATGTCCCACTGGTTGGTGAGGGGCACTCCCAGGAGCCGCAGCAAGACCATGTCCCCACTGCTGCCCTGGCTCAGAGGAGCCAAGCCATGATCTGGGGTCAAGAGACTGGGGTGACTCCTCACGCTACTTGCCTCCCCTAGCCCCAATGGCTCCTGCACCAGGACCACTGAGGGCAGAGCCCCCTTCCCGTGGCACAGAGGAGAGGGAGGTCTCTGGTGAGCCGTGGGATGCAGCTGGACCTTGGTCCATCAATCTTCTGTGTGGTGCTTGACATGGATGCCTGCAGTGCCTGTGCTTCTGGATGGGGTCAGCTGCCATGGCCCCACAAGAGCCTCCCTCACCCCTCCGAGGGTTTCAAAGGCTGAAGGCGGACCTTTTTACTTGTCTGGTATCCTCCCACTGTCCCCCAGCACTGTGGCAGTGAGGATTGTGCCAGTGATGCAGAGGTACTGCTATGGAGCTCAGGGGTAGCCCTCCCATGGCAGCCCCTCCATGGCAGCCCCTCGGTGGCCCTGGTGAAACAGCCAGCCTTGGGGCTGCTGCAACTGTTTCCTTGTACTGTACTGTACTGTACAATACTTGTACTGTATTGTACAAGCAAACGATTATTAAAACCTGATGAGAGGTAAGGGAGTGGAGCTGCGAGTGTGGAAGTGCTCCCAGAGCCAGGACATCCCCAAGGGCTGCCAGGCTGGCCCAGGGCAGATGCAGGGCAGGTCAGGCTGTGCCATGTCCCCATGCTGTGGTCAACAGCACTGGGGCTGGGTTGGAGGGGTGAAGGGGGAAAGGCCGGAGCTGGGACTGATGGTGGCAGCAGATAGGGGCACCCAGTGCTGCTCCACTCCTGCAGTCCTGTTTACGGGGCAGTGCCTGGGCAAGTGTTTGACGCTGTCGGCCCCCCATATTCCTGCTTAAACCCCCCTGACACCCCACCAAAATCTGTCCTTCTGTGCTGAACCACCAACCTGACATGACTTTATATTTGGTGCCCATCCAAATTCAGCCACTCTTCATCTCAGAGGTGAGAAGATGGGGTGTGCGGTGCCCAGTGGGATGGTGGTGCCCAGGGGCAGGCTCACAGCAGGCAGGAACAGCCCCAGCCCATGGTGACTGTATGAACTGCACGGGTACAGCACAACCTGCCCCTCGTTTCCAGCTAGTATTCATCACTGGGAGGCAGCCAGTGTCCCCACCCTGTGAGAGCACATCAAGAGTCCGCTGAGGTCATGTTTGTGTCACTGCTGAAGCTGGACCCGAGGCCCTTGTTCCTTTTTGGACACCTGCAAAGACTGCTCCCTCTCTGCTGCTGAAACCCACAGTGTGAGCCCCATCCTGCAGCCCTGCTCTTGCCCTGTCCCCATTGCATGGCCACTTTCCATGCAGAGTGGAGGAACTGGACAGGAACTGTGCACCCCCAGCCCTGCTGGAGCTTCCTGCTGCTCTGCAAGGAGGTGACAGCAGAATCCAAGATAATATCCAAATGCACCCAGGCCCATGCTGGGTTCTCCACCGCTGCAGCAGAACAGCCACTGGGGTCTGGGTGCCACCAAGCTCAGGGACATCCCCTGAGGCTCTCCCACTGAGGTGTGCAGCTCACCGAGCTCTTGCCAGCCACACACAGAACCTCTCCCAGCCCAACGCGCTCCCTCTGTGGGGTGGCTGGTGCCTGGCTGAGCTGGCCCAGTCCTGTCCTTGCTGTCAGCAGGCTGGCGCTGGGGGGCAAAGCAGCCAGGCAGGAAATTCCCAGCGATGGCTTCATTGATAAAGTCAACTTTTCTGGCTGCTGGTGGGTGTGGGCAGCCCCGCTTCTGGCGCCAGCTGGGCAGCACAGCCAGGACAGCCTCCCGTAACAGTCAGGGGGAGCTGAGCAAGGCCCACAGTCCCCGGCCATGGTGTGAGGACGGTGCTGCTGCCTGAACTGTACAGGGGCACTAAGGGCATGGACACCCAGGCAGGGGGCTGGTGGGTCAGGGCATGGGCATGGGGGTCCTAGGGGACATGAAGACCAGGGTGTGGGCATAGGGATGCTGGGAGGTGTGGGAACCAGAGGGACCTGGAGGCATGGGCATGGGGATGGGGATGCAGGGGGCCATGGGGACCTGGGGATCGAGGCATGAGCATGGAGATGCTGATGCTGGAGGACATGGGGACCAGGGTGTGGATATGGGGATGCAGAGTGATGGGGGAACGAGGACGTGGGCATGAGGAGCCTGGCGAAATGGGAGGACTAAAAGATGGGTATGGAGATGTTCAGGGATTGGGG
>NW_010205740.1:0-5727 GCF_000695765.1 Mesitornis unicolor
AGGAGGCGGGCGAACCGGAGTTACCCCACCGGGAAGCCTTTCCGCAGCCGCCGTGTAACGTGAGCAGTTCCCCGTCTCCGTGACCTCCCTCCCCTTCCTGTGCGCCGGTAAAAACACGGCAGATTTATGGGATGACTTGCATGTAGTGGGAGGCGGAGGCTCCTGTCACAGAATGGTTCCTGTCAGGTATATGCTGACCCATAACAATGTAATCAGAGTGCATGGAAAAAGGTGCTTAGGTATATTAAATATGTCTGTGCTCTCTGTGCAGACCACTGGACTTGTAGGATTGGCTGTAGCTGAAAACCCTCATGAGGTATGTCACGTCTTGTTCTGTGTTTAATGGCAGTTGTGAGATCAAAGCTTTTTGTGTATGTAGGTTCAGTGTCTCTTAAAGCAGTGCCAGCTTAATGAACGTGTTAATACGTTCCAAACTAATAAAGGAAGAAAGTTAATTATTAAAGTTTTAATTCATATCTTTAGGAGTTATTTTGCACGTGTACTCATTGTTCCATGTGTTGACTTCACAAACCTCCTTTGTGTAAGTACTTTTATGAACCAGTATTTGATTTCTCTCATCTCCAATGCAAAAGCAAAGAACTCTTTTAAATTCAGTTATTCATAAATGTAATTTCTGCTTCACAGGCATACAGACTTTTGTGGTCTTGCTATGTTGTGATTCCAACAAGTACTGAAATAACTTACACCTATAGTAAGGGGACAGGTTAGTCTTACATGGTAGAGGCTAACCATGTGGTGTAAAGCCACATCAAGGCCCTGTGATGGCAAGCACTGTTGAGAGTGGGATGATAAATCAGTGGTTCTTGGGAACCAGAGTAGGTGGTTCTTATAGTAATTTGGTACTTTATTTTTACCTCCTCAGGCTCAGTAATGAAAGTATGTTTGGCTCATCTTGCTTATTCGGGAGGTATGAGCTTTGAAAGGACTTCAGTAATTCTTTAATTTCTCTGCTTTGAAATATTCCATTATGCAACAATTCTATTTCAAAGATGCTTTTGCCACCTATAGTTAGAAATACCGTCAAAAAGAACTATTGAAAAATCATTATTGTTCTGTACAAATGATTGTAGCTCAGTCTTCAGCTTTGTCAGACACTTTCTGAGTGAACTTACTAAATATTAGTTTTTTCAGTGACTTAAAGTCAAGAGTAAAGAAATCAACAATGCTTTAGTTGAAGTATAGATTCTATGCCAGCTCTTTTTTCATTAAGGAGTCTGACAGTGGTAACTTCCCAGTCCTGATAAATCTCAGTCTTCAAGTCAAAGTTCTGTATTTCAAACTTAGTTATTTTATTTTGTTAATCCTACATGTCTGGATTGAGTACCATAACCCTCTATATTTTGTGTGTAGATAGTTAGCTAGTAGCTTAAGTAGGACAAGAAGTTAAATAATTATAGTTGTGTATTTTAACCATATCTTGTGATCACCTTAGCGCCTGCGAATACTGTACACAAAAATCCTTGGTGTCCTGCAAAACATTCCCAAAGATGCAGCATACAGGAAATACACTGAACAGATTGTAAACCAGCGATTTAATTTGGTACAAACGGTAAGTACAGTGCTCTTTCATGAATGTTACACATGAAGAGATGTTTAGGATGAGAATGATTTTCAGAATGACTGGCTATTTTTGAGGAGTATATGTAAATCTCAGGTATCAGTTCAGAAATAATTTAAATCTTGAGGTTTATTGTTATTGACAAATATTTTGATGGTGTATTAAAAAGAATTGTTAACTTCTTACTAATGTTTTCTGTGAAAATTAGAATAAATTTTTTGAAGATCTGTAGAACAGGACTAATTTCCACACACTTGCACAAAAACGTATGTGCTTTTATCAGTGTAATATCTTAGCACAGTCCTTGCCTTCAGTGTGTTTTAAAGCACATTTTGGTACGTTAAACTATGTAATAGTGGTATTGTGTATTTAAGGTGATTATTGGAAGGTTGCATATAATTTTGTAAAAAGCTAAGATCAAAATTGTTTTTTGAGATACGTACTGGAGCCCTTAGTAGCCAGTGCTTCTTTGGATGACATTAAATATTACTCATTTTTTGTATTTATCATTGAGATTTTGATTTATGTTTTCCTATAAGAAAAGGTGTGATTTCTTTGATAATATAAAATGACAGAAGCCAGCTAATTTGATGGTAGTTTTGGGGAAGACTGGAGTGTGACCTGATTAAATTATTGTTTTTATGCTTTATCTGGGCTTTCTACTTCTCAGTAAAGCTAAACATGTATTTATATGTGTTTGAATACACAGGAGACTGATGTGCAAAAACTACAGGACAAACTGAATAGTGGTCACATAGAAGAAGTCATTGTACAGGTAAAGTGGGGAAATCGAACGTTGTGTACAAAAGGGAGCAGTGGCTTTCAGTGTTCCTTTGGCTGAGCTTTTGTTCGGAAAACTGGCAGTTTTCCACATCTTTCTTTGCTGCAAAACAACCAAACAGGAAAAAAAATAAATCTGAAAATCAATTGTCATTTAGTGATCGGGATGACCATGCTAAACCCTAACACAATTAACGTGTTTTCTGTATTATGCTTACGTATATACCGTATATACCTACATTGCTTCTTACAGAGTCTAAATCCGAATGGACTAGAAAATATCATGAAGTTGCCACTGGGAATGGCTAGGTGAACATACTTTCTGTTTGGGTATTTGGAAGGGATTCAGTATGTTTGTTAAAAGCCAAAACCCCCAAAACACAGAGTTCGTTTTAATATTATGGATTAAATTTGTGGTAGTCTGTGGCAATGATAGTGACATCACCGAGACAACTGAAATAGAGTTAATACAATTTGGCAATTGTATAGAATTTAAGAATTTGTGTATGGTGTTTATTAACAGGCTGAAAATGAGCTTTCCCTGGCAAGAAAAATGATGCAGTGGAAACCATGGGAGCCTCTAGTTGAAGAACCTCCTTCTGACCAGTGGAGATGGCCAATATAATTTCCAAAATTGTGTAACCTCTTGAATGTCAAAAAAAGTTAATTATTAATCTATTGTTACTGACAGTTGTCTTTAAATTAAAGATAATAACTTCATAAAAACGTATTTTGTCCTAATGTCCACTTCTATTTAACAATCTAAAGACTGCTTCTAATTTCTGGCAAAAACAGTTTGAAGAAAATTCTTTTCAGCTCCTGTACAACCTTTTGTTTATTTCTTTTTGTAATTTATTATTACCAGGGTATTTGTGCCTCATTTTGAGTTATTTTTATAATCTGTATTTGTATGTTAACAAGTACAGGTATGATAGGCTATTTGAAATCAGAATCAAAGTTGTAGAAAACTATGATCCTGCCCTTCTCCCACCTTTGGTTGTGTATTTTTGCCAGCCACTGCCAGTGTCTTTATGACCATGCAGATACGGAGGTCAGGGGTCTGATGTAGTGAGAACTAGGCTTACCAAAAATAAGTTTTTTAGATTTCAGCTGAATCACTGTCTTGAACTCCCAGGCTGCCCTGATAGACACTAATTCTGACTCAAGGGTAAGCACTGGGAAGACCCAGGATTGGAGGGGTGAGGAGAGCAGGAAGGCCACCCGTTAAGGTGGCAGCAGGAGCAGGTTTCTTGGTTAACAGGTAGGTTACCATACTTGGCATTAATACACATGGCATGAACTGTGGTATTGGGGTCTTACAAAGGCTTTGTATATAAACGTGTACACTTTGTAGATTTATTTGTATATTATTGATTCAGACCTTGAATAGTACTTAGTAATATTAAAAAAAAATAGTGGATCTTTCTTGACACATCCATTTAGGTTCTTTCAAACATTTAAATAAAAACAGTGCTTGCCTCTTCCGAAAACTTCTGTTTACAGATTTAAGCTTATAAGCGCCAATTAAAATGTCCAAACTAGGTGTAAGGATGCTGTGTGAATTTGCCTTTGCTCATTTTTTTTCCAGTACCATTAATAAAGTTTTTGCAAGTTTAAAGATAAGAACTTAGCTGTATGACAGAAGTCTGCAGTTTGTTAAATGTTTATGATAGAGTGTCACTGCACTACACATAATATATTTTGTCATACCTGTTTTTTCATAGTCATTAGGTCTATAAGTTTACCTGTGACATTATTCATTATTATTACATCTTTATGTAATACTTCATACGATCGGTGTATTAGGTAAGTAGGACAGTAGAAGAGAAAATAAGTATGCTTAGGATATTGATTCTAGCAACTGTTTTCAGGGCATTCTTTAGCATTGTTTATTTTTTCCAACTATTACTATAATTACAGAAACTTACATTTTGAAAACTGAGAAAGTGGAAAATGTTTTGCTTAATTGGTTGGTTTTGAAGGCTTTTTCAGTCTTGAGAAAGGTAGAAGCTGATCTCTTCTGAGGAGAAAACCACTAGATGGCATTCCAGAAGAGGACTCCATGAAAGTTAACAAACACTGTTTTCACATGAGAAATACTAAAGGATTATAAAATTGGATCAGGACAGATGATGTCACATGAGAAACAAAACATGAATGGTAGTAACTGTTGAGCTGACATGAAAGGAAGCAAAATAAAAAATAAACCCAGAAAGTGAGATTGAATGTTTAATCAAGTTGACTGTATAGTAGTGACAAAGTGACATAAAATTACATAGAATCTTCCTATAGAGTTACTTCTGGTCCTGTTCTACCCTGAGTTCAAGTTCAATCCAGGGTTTAGAGAAAAGGGTATTAACAGCAGTAGTGGGAATTTTCCATCCTTCTGATGGGAAGCAAATCCATGTTCAAATGCATAACAATGTCTGTGAAACTTGGTAATGGTGATCATGGCATACTATGCGTATGGGCATCATTTCAATGCAGCCTGAAATAAAACTTTTTTGGGGATTCTCCCAGAGTTTTGACACAACTGTGTATTTTAGCTCTAAAATGGTTGTGTGAAGTGAGTGTAGTTTCATTTTTCCTGTAGTGTGCTGAAGTGCTCTCATGAGTTGTCTCAGAAATCAGACACCAAGAAATTCAGTTCCATATGGTTTGAGTTCAGCTCACACCAGGCTGCAGACCTCCCAGGGGTGAGCACCACTGCTGGGCTGAACACATCACAGGGTCAGTGCTGACACACAGCTAGGGAGTGATGGTCTTTACAGCGAGGGTTGTCAACATCTGAACACACCAGCTTTTCATAATACTCAGTGTATGGGGTTTTGGGTATTGGCACAATTTCTGCTACTATCTATAGTAAAAACTGAAAGGAAAAATGGTGGGGGTTTGCATTAATGCCACCATAAGCTGGTAAGAGTTCTCTTTACCTTGCGGTGGGTCACACCACAGGACATGGCACTTGTCCTGTACGGTGCCGAGGCACAGTTACCAGCCTAGACGAGGCCGGGCAAGGCAGCAGCGAGGCACCACGCGCAAGTTGCTGCAGGTGCTACCTTATGAGGTGCTGTAGTACTTCCGTTAACGGAGGTGGGATAAAATGGAGCCAAAGAGGCCTCGCAGCCTTTGTTCTTCCTCACAACTTTCATTTTCCCCGCTTTTTGGCCTTCGTGATCCCGGACGTGTATTACAGCAGCGTTGATACAGAGCGCAACGCGACCCAGGACGCCCTGAGGTGACCGTGCCAGCACCATCGTCTCCAGGCCCGCCCCTCTCCCCAGTCCGCATGCTCACGGGCCGCGGCTCTTCGCGCCCTACGGCTCCTGGTTCCGCCAGGCCCCGCCCAGTCCCGGTTGCCACGGCTA
>NW_010205741.1:0-979 GCF_000695765.1 Mesitornis unicolor
GTGCGGATGGGCCTGGGGGTCCGGTCTGGTCCCGATCGACGACGCCAGCCCCATCAGCGCCAGCGTTTGTCCCAAACCCCCCCAGTGCCGGGGCAGAGGGGGAAGAAAGCGTCACCGGTGCCGCTGTGCCCCAGTCCTGTGACCTGCTCTTCCCAAATCTGTCATTGGTTGGGTTTACTGCAGCAACGGCTTTTTTTAGGGGTCACTGCACAAACAAAAGGCTTTCCCCTGATGTCCAGACAGAGCCGTGGTTCGCCCTAATCCCAGGGGATGCGTCGGGCTGACCCGGCTCTTTCACGGACCCCGCACGCACGTGGTACAACCTCCTGTGCCAAACAGCCCGCGGGCAAAACCGGCTCTGCCCAAAGCTGCAGGGTCCCTCCCTTAATTCTCACCTCTGCGGTCAGACAGACGCTCCTGTTCAATACACATTGATTATTTGAATGTGTCTGGACAAACTCACAACTGTCCGGGACATCCGGACCTTTTCTGGGACATCCCGACCGTTCACGTGAGTTCTCACACCCAGCTCCAGACGCACGCTCGGTGACCTGAGCTCCCCGGGCCCAGAACCGGTCGATCCCGTCCGCTTGCATCGTTTCAGTGTGCAGACCGAAAGGCAAAGGGGATTTTCCTGGGGTGTTTCTCAGCGCCCGTCAGTGGCTGCACTGCACGCTCCCACGTCCCAGAGCTGCGAGGGATTGCTCGCGTGTTTCTGAGCAAAGCTGAGCTGATGTCCCCTCTTTTCTCCCCCTCCAAATCCGTCCCCCTGTGATGCCCCGGCACTGCCCCTCCGTGCTGCGATGGCGCTGGGACCGATGCATGAGCCGGATGGGCGTTCATTGCCACGTTAGAGCAGGAAAACCTAAAAAGGGGGCAAATCAGGACCCCCCTGGGGGGCCAGCCCCCTTTCCCCATGACCCCTCACCTCTCCTCTGCTCTTCCCCGTTCCCAGGCAATGGATTCCCCCTATGCCAAC
>NW_010205742.1:0-632 GCF_000695765.1 Mesitornis unicolor
CGGTACGTGGCGGGGATGCACGGCAACGAGGTGCTGGGCCGGGAGCTGCTGCTCAACCTGATGGAGTTCCTGTGCCGCGAGTACCGCGCCGGCAACGCCCGCGTGCGGCGCCTGGTGACCCAGACCCGCATCCACCTCCTGCCCTCCATGAACCCCGACGGCTACGAGACCGCTTACAAGCTGGTGGGGACCCCCTGGTGCCCGGCGCCCCGTCACGGTGACACCGAACGTCCCCGGTGACGCCGTCCCCGTCCCCCGGCAGGGCTCGGAGCTGTCGGGATGGGCCATGGGGCGCTGGACCTACGAGGGCATCGACCTGAACCACAACTTCGCCGACCTCAACACGGCGCTGTGGGACGCCGAGGACAACGACCTGGTGCCGCACCAGTTCCCCAACCACTACATCCCCATCCCCGAGTACTACACCTTCGCCAACGCCACGGTGAGACCGCGGGCGCCCCAGAACCAGACCAGGGTGCTGGGGTGATGGGAAACATGGATATGGGGTGATGGGCACCCATAGGGCTGGGGTGATGGCCACCATGGGGATGGGGTGATGGCCACCCATAGAATTGAGGTGATGGTCATCATAGATATGGGGTGATGGCCACTATGGGGATGGGGTGATGCTC
>NW_010205743.1:0-3905 GCF_000695765.1 Mesitornis unicolor
GGCTGCCCAGGGCAGTGGTGGAGTCCCCATCCCTGGAGGGGTTCAAGCAGCGCCTGGATGTGGCACTTGGGGCCATGGTTTATGGCCATGGTGGGGTTGGGTTGGGTTGGACTGGATGATCTTGGAGGGCTCTTCCACCCTTAGCAATGCTGTGATCCTGTGATCCTTAGCACGCTGCTGGGTGAGCCCAGGCTACCACAGGAGCGGCATCAGCAGACGCTTACAGAAACCTCCAGCCTCTGCCCTTTCCCTTCAAAGTGACCAGAGCTGGAGCTGGCCACAGGCTCCACTGCAATATCAACTGTCCAAAAAAAAGAGCTACGACTGTCACCCAGATGGCGTTTTCTTTCAGAAGGTGCAGGGCAGAAGCACCGACGTCTCAGATAACATTTGCGTGTGAGAACTGCAGGAGAAAGGATCAAGCGTTTGAAAGGCAAGGGGGAAAGGAATTAAAGCATGAAAAGATTACAGCACTGAAGGTAAATACAGGAATTACTTCTGATATGGAGATCATTACTTTTTCTGCTGAAGAGAACATGATACCAGTGCAAATATAATGGGGTGCATGCCCCGCAGAGGCTGTTGAGGTACAGACCCTTTCCAGAAAGGTTTCCGAAGCCCCAGTGGTGCCACTCGCCCTCCAGGGACTGCAGGCAGGGTACAACTGCTTGTGTAAACTGACAACTGGCCACGTAACTGCTCCTTCCCATTGCAACAAAAAGCACTGATATCCTCTCTGCAACCGCTCAGTCAGAGTTGAGATGATGGAAGTAACAGAACAAACCTCAGAGCCAAGCTCATGCGAGCAGTGGGAGCAATAAAAGCCGCTTAGCTCTGAGATGGAGCTCAAAGAACAGGCACCAACCACCAGATGTGTCCGCAGACATCGGGTTAGGGCTGGACACGGCAAAGTCTGAAATTCTCCCTATGCTGAACACCAAAGCGAATCCATCGGCCTGTGATGGCTCAAACACACGGGAGCAGAGGAGCTGCCAGGTTCACAGGAACAGCAGCACCAAGGGAGGACCGAACCAGTGGGGGTGTTTCCCCTCTGTAAGTGTACACGACCCTCAAACACCCCAAAGATCCCAACATATCTTTGCAAGACTCGCACACCCTCCCAGTCCAGGTAGGAACGTGGAAACATCCAGCGAGCAGCTGTGAAGCGATGTGAAACTGTTGTTACCGCACTGACTCAGCTGAACTCGCTGTCGTTTGCTTGACCGATGCAGAGCAGGTACAAAAACACGGGGTAACACCCTGGCTTTGAGGAGGATCAGCAGGAGTTTACCACGAACCTCAGCCCGGGCAGGAATCCACCTGTGAGGGTCCCACGGGTTTTGATCCCGCGCTGGCAATGCCGATGTGAGCGGGAAGCGTGGAAAACAGAAGAGCTTTTGTCCATCCAAGGAGATGGGATTCAAAACCTCCCATTCATCTCTCAAGGCTCAAGCACTATGTCAGGATTAATAAGAGACCGGGGAAGAATAACCAAAATGTACTGTACCCAAGGGCCCTGGGCCAGCAGAGAAATGAACAATTGCTGAAGTTACATCAGGGGAGAACAATTCTGCCTTTATTTCGGGCACTGCCTCATTCTTCTTTGTTTCTGTGGCCTTGGCCCTTCACTGCCATGAGGAGACTGCACAGGGAATGGCCCGGGGCAGCGCAGCTGAGGAGACACTGATCTCTCATGTAGGAACATACCAGTGCCACGGGTCTGCATTTATTTCCTCGCTGCTGTGTGCTTTCCAGTCGCTGCCAGTTGTTAGAAACACAACAGTGCCCTTCAGGAATGTGGCTGTAAGCAAACTGCGGGCAGCTTTTCTGCTTTAAAACCTGCAGAAACACCCGGTTAGTGCAGACTGCAGCCTGGGTTAGCACCAAGGTGACCGCCAGCATCCACCCATTTTCCAATGGTCTCCAATGCCAAGTGCCCAAGTTTCAACACTGATGCTCTGTGCTGTGCGAATGTCAGAAAAACCAGATAGCAGCACAGGCACGATGGGCTGACGGGTTAGAACTCAAATATTTGACTTTTAAACTGCAAAAGCTCAGTCTAGAAACTATGATACAGCAAGAAGCTCAGAGGCTGTTTGCAGCAAATGCATTTCATGGCTACATTCCCATTTCAACACTCAGTCATCTAAATTCAACCCAATAGCAGCTATCGAGTCACATCTATGTGCTCATCAATCTATAGCTGGGACTTCAGCAGGCCTATCCTGATTCACATCAGCTCAGGACCTGGTAACAGACTCCAGCACTTGACAAGTCTAATATTATCCCTGGCCACCCACCTGGAGCACAGAATAACAGGGATAAAGATGTGTTTCAGATCTGCTGAAGATGCTGATCTTTATCTTCCCGTCCACCTGCTCCTCCAGCACTGTGTAAAGGAGTCCATTTAATGGTGTAACTTCTACCTTAGCTATCAAAAATTAAGGGACCGTTTTTCAATACCCAGCTGCTGGTTGAACCCTGCTACGGCACAGTCACATTCAACAATACTGCTATTTTCTCTGAGCAGCCAGCAGCCACAATTCATCACTATTGACAGGCTGTCAGATGCTGGGTCAGGCCATGGCATCCAACAAGCCAGCGCGGGGTCAAAATCCAGTCTATACCCAGCTATAACAGACGGCTCTGTCCGGCGTTTGCAGCCCTCTTCGCCAAAGAAATCTTTTATCTAAGAGGCTTTCCACTGGTTTATATTTAAAAAAAAAGGGTAGGAGCCAGCACCTCAATATTGGTCTGGTTCAGACAGTTGCATGGATGCCATTTCTCCTCCTCCCCAGCAAACACAAAAAGCTTCTGCGTGGGAGTCCGAGGGTTTTTTTTCCACTGGTGCCTGCGCAGGCAGCCTGCCAGAACCCAACCGACTGCATGCAGAGAAGGAATGTGGTATTGGGAAATGTAAAGACACTATTTGCAAAGATGCTGCTCAAGCCAGTCATTAACGATGATTCATCCCCATCTGAACTGAGCGGGCAGGAGAAGAGTCATTCCAACATCTCACGGCCCAGAGCTATCTGCATGCACAACTCCCACTGGTTTCCAGTACCAAACTTCCACCAACAGCGGAGTGGCAGGATCAAACCACTCCGATTCAGAGAGAGGATCGAGGCTGGGCTCTGAACCCCCGGTACCTGGAGAGCGCTGGAGTGGTCGTTCTGGCAGGCCAGCTCCTGCTCCACCTCGGACACCTCCAGCAGGTTCCTCTCAGCAACCAGGCGCGAGAGCTCGCCCACCACCGTCACGTGCTTCGACACCGTGCCCGACATCTTCTTGAACTGCGGGTAATTCTCCACAAACGCCTGCAACCGGGAAACCAAAGCAACGGCTCTTCAAAAGAAGGGCAAGAGATGGCGGATGCGTGCAACCCAGCAGTAAATCGTGCACACTGATTTGCAGCAGTGTAAGTGCAGGGATATGGATGATCAGGCACCTCAACCTCAGGAGCCCACGGGATTTCTCCAGTTACAAGGAGATTTCTAGAAGGGAGGTACTTTTTATTTACTCTAAAAATCAAAGGATACAGAGTATCCCCAAAGACATCACCAAAGTACTTTAAGTGTTGGGCACTGACTGAATTAACAGCCTGGGCTCTCAGCTGTTGCCAAGTGACCAAGCTCTGACATAAAGTCCTCACAGTTACATTTAAGTAAGCCAAGCACTTAAACCAGAGCTTAGCAATTCAGCTGTGGGGCTCTGGGATCCCAGCAAGCTCAAAGCAGCAGCTCAGAGCAGTCAGCACAAGCACTGCAGAAGTGCAGAATGGCCCACCAAAGTGTCCAGCCTTCAGTGAAGAACCACTGTGACGAGCACAGGGCAGAAAGGAGGTTCCCATTCCACAGAATTAACACAGCACAGAAATCTGTGACCAGGGGAGTGAGGGGGGGATT
>NW_010205744.1:0-537 GCF_000695765.1 Mesitornis unicolor
TCCTGGGAGAGCCCTGGGGTCCCCAGGAAGCAACTGTGGGGCTTGGGGTGTTGTGGTTGTGTGGTGCCTGACACAGGGATGTAGTGACACAGCGATCACCGGTGTCCCCAGCACTCCTGGGATGGGGGGGGTGAAGCCTGGCCCTAGGGGCGTGGGGCTGTTATTGTGGGAGTGCCCCCAACCTATGGCCCTTTGTGGTTCCCATGGCCCCATCCCTGCACCTCAGGGATGTGGAGGAGGAAGCCGGGAAGGAGGAATGACCAAGAGTCCCCTGGGGGACCCAGCACCCCAGGGACAGGACCTTCATGGCAAGGGTGGGGGGGCCTTTCTGGATCCTGGGGCCGCTGAGCACTGGAGGAAGCAGTGGCTGGGAGCGGAAGCGGCTCGGAGGAAGCCGGGAAGGAGGAATGACCAAGAGTCCCCTGGGGGACCCAGCACCCCAGGGACAGGACCTTCATGGCAAGGGTGGGGGGGCCTTTCTGGATCCTGGGGCCGCTGAGCACTGGAGGAAGCAGTGGCTGGGAGCGGAAGCGGCTC
>NW_010205745.1:0-706 GCF_000695765.1 Mesitornis unicolor
GCCCCTCACACCGGCGGCGGGAAAGCAACAGCCAATGAAAGACGGCAGAGCAAAAGTCCCGCCTCCTTGCTG
The DNA here is from genome assembly GCF_000695765.1 of Mesitornis unicolor. Lineage (NCBI taxonomy): Eukaryota > Metazoa > Chordata > Aves > Mesitornithiformes > Mesitornithidae > Mesitornis > Mesitornis unicolor. The sequence continues at coordinate 73 of NW_010205745.1, forward strand.
GCCAATGGGAGGCCGTGCCTGGGCGTAGAGCTGCTGCGGGGAGAGCAGCAGCTTGTCCCGTCCCACCGAAGGGACTCCGCCAATCAGAGCTTGACGGGCGGGGCCTGGGGGGCTAAATTGGTACCTGGGGGGTAAATCTGGGGTCTGAGGGGGCAAAATTGAGGCCGGGGGGGTAAATGAGGGCCCTAGAGGTGTAAATCAGGGCATGAGCACCTAAAGCACCCCATGGGTCAGTGGAGCGGTCACGGGGCAACCGTGGGGCAACAGGATGGTTGAGGGGGCAACAGGGCACCCAAGGGGGCAACAAGGCAGCCCACGGGGCAGTAGAACGTTCATGGGGCAACTGGGTACCTGAGGGGGCAATGGGGCACCCAAGGGGGTAATGGGACACCCCATGGGGCAGTAGAAGGTTCGTGGGGCACCAGGACAGCTCATGGGGCAAGAGGGCACCCAAGGGGGCAACAAGGCAACCCATGGGGCAATAGAAGGTTCGTGGGGCAACTGGGGACCTGAGGGGGCAACAGGACACCCCATGGGGCAAGAGGGAGCCCAAGGGGGCAACAAGACACCTGATGGGGCAACAGGTCAACTTGTGGGGCAGTCGAACAGCTCATTGGGCAACTGGGCACCCCAT
>NW_010205746.1:0-206 GCF_000695765.1 Mesitornis unicolor
CCTAAAGCACGACAGATATATTGGCGCCCAACGTGGGGCTCCACAGGAGTTTTATCAGTTTGCCTGAATAGTTCGAATTCCGGCTTGTACAGTTAAGGAGGCATCGGTCTGTTTGCTTTGAGAGTCTCAAGAAAGGTTGGAAAATTAAAATGGACAGATAAAATAATCTCATTTCTGAGTGCAATATTATATTGTGTCTTCTTAAT
>NW_010205747.1:0-235 GCF_000695765.1 Mesitornis unicolor
CTGGGACGTGGGGGGTCCTTGAGCTGGGTCAGCCACAGCAAAGGTGGGGGCCAGGCTGGGGACCCCTTGACCTGGTGGCCCCATGACCCCTGGTGACCCCGTGACCTTGGTGACCCCTGTGACCCCTGGTGACCTTGGTCACCTTGTGACCCTGGTGGCCCGGTGACCCCTGGTGACCCCATGACCCTGGTGACCCCTGTGACCCCTGGTGACCTTGGTCACCCCCTGACCCTTG
>NW_010205747.1:407-757 GCF_000695765.1 Mesitornis unicolor
AGCCCTGGTTACCTTGGTTACCCCTATGACCCTGGTGACCCCATGACCCTGTGACCCCATGACCCCTGGTGACCCCTGTGACCCTTGGTCACCTGGTGACCCCTGGTTACCCCATGACCCTGGTGACCCCTCTGACCCCTGGTGACCTTGGTGACCCCATGACCCTTGGTGACGTTTGTCACCCCATGACCCCGGTGACCCCGGTGACCGTGTCCCTGTCCCCTCCGCAGGTGGACAAGGGGGTGGTGCCCCTGGCTGGCACCAATGGCGAGACCACGACCCAGGGTGAGTGACGGCCGCGTGTCCCCCCAACATCGCTGTGTCCCCAACCCTCACGTCACCCCCCTGCC
>NW_010205748.1:0-276 GCF_000695765.1 Mesitornis unicolor
AGTGGTGCAATCACCACGCCTGGGTGTAATCAAAAGCCATCTAGATACGGCGCTCAGGGACGTGGTTTATAAGTGGGCACAGCAGAGTCAGATAACGTTGGACTTAATGGTCTTAAAGGTCTCTTCCAACCATAGCGACGCGCTGAAATTCAACTCATGCTGAGCCTGTGCTTAATGATTTGTGTCTGGCTAAAGCATCTCCATAAAGACATTAATTTTGATCTGAAGACATCAGAAAGGAAAAAATTATGGCTTTTCTTAGAGGTTGTTTTATTT
>NW_010205748.1:425-952 GCF_000695765.1 Mesitornis unicolor
GCCAGGCTGTCCCCGGGTGCCTCCTCAGCACCGCAAACCTCGCAGGAGCAGCGACGCTGCCTTCGAGGGTCTGCTGCTCTGCCCCACAGGTACAGCCTGGAATGATCAATTACACTTAGCTTGTAATTATCACACTACCCCAACGCACACGCTTCGTTCTGGGCTTCGTGAGTGAGCGACTGCTGCTCACCGATGCGCTCGGGTATGGGCAGGAGAGAGACCTGCGTCCAGGGGCAAGCACGGGGTTTTTCCTGTTATTCGTAGGCAAGAACTGAGCTCAGTGTAGGGTAAATACGTTTAAAATAGATTTTAATTCGTTGAAGTATTAAATGTTTAATTTATTACGCAAGCAAGAGAAACTGTCCACAAATAGTAACTGGCTGTACAGCTGTAAGTACAGTATTTTCAGACCAGTTCTGATAATTCCTATAGTGTATTAAAAGGCTACAGTTTTTTTACTATGAAATCTCAGGTATTTCAAAATATTCTACATGCACAATTTGTTCTTGTAATAAAAACCTCATATT
>NW_010205748.1:965-1194 GCF_000695765.1 Mesitornis unicolor
AACTGAAGATACTTAGCGCTTAAGAAAATGCACCTTGGACTCAGAGCAGGAAACGAGAAGTTTCTTTTCCTGCAGGACAGAATCTCCACGGGCTGTTGTCCTCTGCCGCGCGCGCCAACCTTCTAGGATCTTGTAAACCGTGTTCTTCAAAAGCTTCCATTTTGGCAACTGTTATTTCTTTTCCCTAAGAGTTCACATTTTACAGAGCAACAGACCCACCACGCTTTAT
>NW_010205749.1:0-5767 GCF_000695765.1 Mesitornis unicolor
TTATAAATTAATTATAAAATGTTAAAATGCATGAAAACTGAAGCTATAGAAACTGCCTCCTGTACGTGGTGTGTGACCTGGATTTGTATCTGTATTTGTAGATTTTGTAGACACACAAATTACTTTGGAACCAAAGGGGATATGGGTATACAGGGAATAGAGGAAGAGGCCATGGCTTTTTATGGGAGTGGAAAGTGAAAGAGTATGAAAGAAAATAGACTAGGTAACACACAGAAAATGACAGAAAAATAGGCAAAACCTGCATTAAAATATAACTTGCAAGATTTAGGTTCTTATGTAAAGTTATTACCCTTTGTCAGGGAGCAGGGACATCTCTAACCACTACCAATAAATATGAGCTCTTTGTGCTGATACTAGAGACTTAAGATAAGTTAAGGTTTTCTTACCTACGTTGATCAAAAGATTTCTCTGTTTCACATGTGAGAAGGTGCTCTGAAGTAACAAAGTGGGTAAATACTGCACAGTAAGGAACTGTTCTGCAGTCATCTTGCTGGTGGGGGAAGCTGTACTATACTCGGAGCTGATGTGAAGTATTTGTTGCTAAAAAAGGTCTATTGAAAATTTATTTCATTCAAGAGTACTGGAGTGGATAAAGAATTCAGGATCAAGCAATGTGATGCAAACCACTCTGCTGATCATGTATCCATAAGCTGCATTTTCAGCCCTGCATCCTTTCAGTATTTAGCTGTCAGTATTCTATTTTATTAGTTTAAATTCAGCTCTGACTGAATGAGGTGGAGGCAGAACAGCTCTGCTGAAGGTTTTGGATCTAGAAAATAAATGAAAGAATATTTTTTCTCATCATATTTAATACATGATAAACTTTTTTCATTTTTTTGTCACATTTTCTGTATTAAATATTGGTTAAATATTAATTATACTGTATGAGACTTGAATTTTATCTGAAATTGATTTTTAGCTAAAAATCTTAAGTTGAAATTTTGTGACTTCTAACTATATTCTAAAAATAAATAAAACCGTGTATACATGGTCTTAAAAACCTATTTGACTAATATAGCAGTGATAAAACTCTTTTGCATGATGAGTTACAAACACATAGTTCAAAAAACATTTTTGCCATTTTTTTCTTTAATGTTCTAGTTCCCCAGCCCTTAAACAACCTCACCCCAAGTATCTCATGCATTTTGTATATGATGTCTGTTGCATAAAGCAGATTTTATAATTTTTTAATGAATCTCTGTTTATGTCTCATCATTTTAGTTACAATACTGGTAGCATTGATCCTGTATTTAAAGCTTTTTATAATAGAGGGAGAAATCAAAACAAAAAAAAAGACCCTAGCCATAAAATAGAGATAAAGCCTCTAGATTTCTGGTCTGCTGTGTTTGTGAGATAGTAGCAAATTCTGTGTTGTTTTATTCTGTTCCAGCTGTTTACCTCTGCAAGCGGACAATGCAAAACAAAGCAAGGCTAGAGCTAGCAGACTACGAAGCTGTAAGTACCTGAGGAAAAACAAATTTCTCTCCTGGGCCTAACAAGCATATGAAATAATGTTAAATGTGAGAACTATAGGCATTATTTGTGAAAATGTATTAGTAATTCACTTTTGCCAGCATGTGGGTCTGACAGGGCTCATAAATGCTGTTTGAGAGACTAGTGAAGGCTAGCTGGGCAAAAGTGAGGATTTTAGTCCATCTCTAATCTCATTCTGCTCAGATCACCATGCCGGGATCAGTAACCATTCCCAAATCCCAGAGACACCAGCAATTGTACTCCACACTAAGATTTGAACAAAGGATCTTTGGCAACCATTTCAAAAGCATTTGGTAGCTGTTGAAATATGAATTTCATTCTTAAAAGTGCTGCTGGCCCTTGAGCCCATCAGTTCAACAAGAGGCAAACAGGGTCAAATCAGAGGCACTGCTCACTTCCTGGAAGTTGTGCCGTGCCCCAGGCAAGGTGAGATAATTTGGACCAGGAAGAGCTGGAAAAAGAGGGAATTTGATTAGCTCATGAGGATGGCACTCACTAAGGAGAGAGATGTCTTGAATTCCACCCCTATCCCCCCCAGAAAGTCCTGAAATTTTCAGGAAAGTGTAAAAATAAAATGCATTACTCGGCCTGGCTCTGTGCTGAAAGCTGTCCAGCTGTGCTCCTGTGACAGCAGGACAGGCAGCCAGGCCTGCCACAGCACCATGCTGACACGCTTTATTGCTTCTTCTGGCACAAGCTTGCTTTTCAGTGTACTGCACTGTGGGATGTGCATAATTTTACATTTACGTGCCTTAGAAAATTCACCTCCAGTATGCAATCCATGAGAGCCTTTACTGGTATTGGCAAGATCTCTTAAAAGTCTCCTCTCCACTCTTGCGTTTGTTATTTTCAGTAAGAATATCACAGAAGTGCATTTGTAATGCACAGAATTACAGTTAAAGCCACACTTTTTGTTAGGAAGTTTACAGACAATTTTCCCCTTAGTCTCTGTGAAATCAGTGCACGAAGGTAACAGGGGACTTCTTGGAGGAGGGTAAAACCTCAGCTTTCTCCAAGTTCACAGACTCCATAGTGCTGTCATCTAAACTGAAGGTGAGTGGAAAAGCTCTTTTACAGAGCCGTTAATGAAGCTGTTCCAACATCACTGGAGGACAGAATTTTGCTGATTTTACAAATATTCTTCTTCCTGTTATTATTAGTAGGCTGTAGCATATATACCTTTCCTGTACAGCAGTGAAGAATTATAATATACATTTTTAAAAAATGAGAATAGCTGTGGAGATCTTGCAAGATTCCTATACCACCAAAATATCGATAGCTTTTTATTTTAAATAAATTGATATACAGACAACATTGTTCAATGCAAACCATTTGCATAGATGACTCATGAGAATTGTCATGTGGATAATTTAGTATAAAAAGTACTGCTGTTATCTTTCAGTATTAGGTCCTTTCAAAACAAGAACATTTCTTTGTATTACTACAAAATTACTCAGCCAGCACCCAATATATAAACCCTTGTCATCAAAGTTTCAAAACTGAAATAGTTGGTGCATTCAAAAGTAGATAGATCTAATATTCCATCCTATTTGGTGTCAGGCAAAGACTTTGCATGAGATAAGTAAGGTGCTTTTACACTGGCACAGATATTATGACTTGTATTACATGTTAGGAGGATGGGGCAAGGCAAGGAGGGAAAGATGAGCTGAAAGCTATCAAATAGTAAATAACTTACAATCTAACCCACTAAAATTGTAATGTATTTTCAGGAGAGTTTGGCCAGGCTACAGCGAGCATTTGCTCGGAAATGGGAGTTTATTTTTATGCAAGCTGAAGCGCAAGCAAAGTAAGTTCCTGTGCAGATGAGTAGGTTTGGTTTTGCATGTTCAGTGAAGGCAGAAGGGGAGGGAAAAGTGACGGAACACTGCTTATGTTTAAAGTTACTGTTTCTTTTAAATATCCTATAACATTGACAGAGTGGACAAGAAGAGAGACAAGATAGAAAGGAAGATTCTGGACAGCCAGGAGCGAGCATTTTGGGATGTTCACCGGCCGGTGGTGAGTGCTGATGGGGCCACTCTGGCCAGGAGTGGGGCCACTGAGAAATACCAGTATCTGCTCAGCACTGGGGGAGCCTGGGGACGAGGAGAAGGGCTGTAGGGCTGCAGGGTGAGGCCTGCCTCCCTTTTTTGCAGGGTTTATAGATGATATCGTTCTACTACTGAAGACTGCAGATATGTGTACACTGTTCAGGGTTTTCAGGAAATAGATGTGTTGTGTCTGATTTCTTGAATCAGAAGGTAGCTGTCTTTGGCTATTACCATCTCAAAGGTTTCCCAGGGTATGAGTCACTCAACCAAAATTATCAGCAAAGCTATGAATACTTTCAAATAAATCTGACTTTTTTTTAATCTGCTTTTTTGCTTGCTAAGCCTTTCAACTTCACTCTGGTCATATTTCCAAGCTATTTTTAATGTACATAAAGGTTAGATATTGTTGGCTTTGAGCTGTGGGAGTCATACACTGTCTAAACAAGATTTATCTGAGTTCCTCGTCAAAAGCTATCTGAAACAAAATTTAAAGAAGAAAGGTTCTTACAAAATCAATTACCTTTGAGGGTGAAAATTTTGAGGAAGAATGTCAAATGTCACAAGACTTCCATTTAAACTGTGAGAACTCAATAATCACACTTTTTGATTTACTGCTGAATTTTATCCATTTCCCTTACCTACTGTTAAGCTTTCCTTTTCTGCGTACAGAGTTTGGTATGATTAGCAATGGCCCTAATGCAAAAAGATGCTTAACTAAAACTAATTATTCTGAGGAAGTAAAGTTAGGTGATGATACCCATAGAAGAGGTGAATATAGTGAGAAAGTCTCAAATAAAAAATTATAAACTTGGACATGGTCAACTTGCACTTGCAACTGTGGAATTGAAAGAGCAGTAGAAGTAGATCTTTAGGTAGGCTTTAGAACTTCAGGTCTAGAAAATAATTTGAAGTGAAGGATTCAAACCACAGGCATGTGATGCAAGAAGACTGAGAACATTACTGTCTAGCTACTGCCATAAAATAAGGACGCAGGACAGAAAATGATCTGCCATCTGACATTGATGGGAGCTACAAATAGAGGAGACACAGAAAGTTTCGATGGGCCTGAGAACTTTGAAGGTGCAGACAGCTCTTGTATTAGCTGCAGAAATGGATCTAAGGATTTTGAATCTAGGGATGAGATGCTATTTCCAGGTTTGGAAGAGAAAATGAATTGTCGAAGTTTCAAGTGAAGATATAGGCAGTCAATAAGGAGAGAATTAAAGGAACCAGGACAAGAGGACACTGAATCTGATTAAGAGCTTTGGCTGAACTGTGGATAAATCTGCCTTGTCCAGCAGATGTTTTTAATCTGGCTGTAGACATACCTAGGAAATATCAGAGGCAAAGGACTGGCTTGCAGTCAGCAATGCAGGCTCCTGACTTTAGGAGCTATAAATAGAAGAAAGGTTCATACTTTGGTTAACCAGCTCCTCTCAATAGTTGGTGAAATACTTATTTTGAAAACAGTGTTATGAATTTACTCTCACAGTAAAAGTCAGAAGCGTCTATTAAAAAGAACAAAAAATTAAAGAGGAACAGACTGAGAAGAGGAAGGTGATGCTAGAGTTAATTGCAATTTCTAATGGCTTTTCAAGCCCTGCAAAAGCCCACTAGAAACTCAGAGAAATGTTGCTGCAACCCTAGAGAGCTAATTTTGGAAAACTAGGTAATGTTTGGATAAGAATCTGGGGTTAATGCTTATTTTTATTTACAGATTTACACCTTTTGATAAAGATCAGGAGGCTAGGGGTGGTGACAATATGTTTCAGAATCCACCATAATTTAATTATTTTACTAAAAATTAATTTTGAGAATGAAATATTTGCTGGTTTTGTTTTGGGTTGTGTTTTTTTTTTTTTAGATGAGTAAATAAACATGTTCCAGGGTTTTGGTTTGTTGGGTTGTTTTGTTTGTTTGATTTTGGGTTTTTTTGTTTGTTTGATGTTGGGGTGTTTTTTGTTTGTTGTGGGTTTTCTTTGTTGTTGTGGGGGTTGTTTCGTTTTGTTTTGTTTTCTTCCAGATACCTTGGTCCCTAGTTGCTTTATTTCTTACCTACCTGGCTTGTACAGAACCTTTACATATGGAATATAATCTATGAATCTATTAAATCTACATTTTATTTCAAAAAAAGATACTTCAAGGTGATGAAAGGGATAGAAGAGGGAAGTGACCCATCAGTCCAAAAGGATGGTTCAGCA
>NW_010205749.1:5938-22658 GCF_000695765.1 Mesitornis unicolor
ATGCTACATTGACAGCTACAGGAAGCTGTCAAAACTCCCTTGAAATCCTGAGCAGCAGACCTAGGATAAAGTCATAGAATCATAAAGTCTTAAAAGTTGGAAAAAACCTCTAAGTTCATCAAGTCCAACCATCAACCCATGTCCACTAGACCATGTCCTGAAGTGCCACATCTAGACATTTTTTGGAGACCTCTGGAGTGCCCATGCCATTATTTCTAAAGTACAGCCATTACACAACATAGGTCTAGAATTAATCTTATTCACATTTCTCTTTTTTATGGCAGAGCAAACATATCTTAAAGACCTTCCTTTTCTTTGGATCTGCCTTGAAAATATATAATTTTCATAATTTTAAAACTCCTGCCAATAACAGACTATGGAACTGAGAGAAAAATGGTTAAGAGGATTAGGGCATTAGTCAAAAAGCATTAACAAATCAAGCCAAATTGGGGAAGTCAGTTGCTTCCAGGCAAAAGAAATTAAGAAGCTACTTTTGTTTGAAAAGAAATGTCATGCTCCTGATTAAAGTTTTTATAAAAGAAATCATAGCTTTCCTGAATTATTATTTCTGTTTACAACCCATCATCTTACACTTGTTAAAAAGGGACAGTTACTACAACACTAAACCCTCTGAAATATTCTCAAACCCACATCAAATACAGTAAAAAAACTTGCTAGAACATTAACTCTTTAAGGTAGCAAGCAAGGACAGCTGATGTCTTGCTGCTACAAATGATTCACTTTTCTTCTTGAGTTAGACATTAATATAATTTAAATGAAATGCATAATAAAGGCCTGTTGGGTACTTATTAAGAATCACATTAATTCAGAAAGTAATGGGGGAAGTATCCTTTTCTCCTGAAAGTCATCTGTATACTTAATTAGAATAAGTTGAAAAAAGACTTTATTTTCTCCAAAGCTTCCCCCAAGATTTGAGTCATTTAATACACAGGTATTAAAAGGTAAATACACAAGGAAAAGGTAAATTATCCAGAGTGGGTATGTCTGGTAAGGACAGCAACAATGTTAAGGGCAAGTGTGGGTGTAAGATAATAAATGTAAAATTCAGAAATATGTATAATTTCTGAATTTGGGGGGTTTCATACAGTTGTTTCCAAGTAGAAAACTAGGAAAAAGTAATATTTAGATTTTTTAAACCTTGCCACATATCCCACACCTTTTGCTTCTTTCTCTCTTTAGATTTTTTTATGAGATTCTGTCTCCATTAATCTCATTTTATCTGTTTAATGTGGTCTGAACATGACCCTCAACATCTGAGCCAGTAGATAATATTACTGGGTGTCTAGGGTCATGCAACGGATACTTGTGGTTATTCTTTCTTTTTCTCTTCTCTCTTCTCTCTTCTCTCTTCTCTCTTCTCTCTTCTCTCTTCTCTCTTCTCTCTTCTCTCTTCTCTCTTCTCTCTTCTCTCTTCTCTCTTCTCTCTTCTCTGTCTCCTCTTCTCTCTTCTCTCTTCTCTCTTCTCTCTTCTCTCTTCTCTCTTCTCTCTTCTCTCTTCTCTCTTCTCTCTCATTGCTTTTGTCTTTATTGACTTTTCCATCCTGTTCTTCAAGATCAGCCGCAAAGACTTGGCAAAAGACTGAGTTTAACTTGGCTAAGGCAGTGCAATTCTTCGTTTCACACTTTGCATGCTACAAATCCTAGATTTTTCTGGACCAGTCACTTGCTTAGCCAGAGGACGCCTCTGTCTGCTCTACCATAATATTTTCAGAAAGTTTTTAAACATTGCCAGGGAATGAATGTGCATCATGCCATCTGAATTCTCTAGAGATGTATCCGCATACAATTTTCCTGTCTTCTTTTGCACCTGTTTCCCAGTACATCTCTATGAGGGAGTCACCTCTCCAGCAGACAGGAGATACAGCCAAAACAGCCCTTGGCAGTCTCAGATAATTACACTTCTGGTAATGAAACAATGCCTTGGATAATGGTTCATTTTCAGAAAATTGTTATAATGTTTATGACCCATACTAGAATCTGTTTGAGGCAGATATTTATAAACATTATAGCTAGCCTGCTAAGATGTTCATGGCAGAATTTGTATTCATATTATTTAGCATTGGTATTTAGTCTGATGCTTGAGTAAGGGTGGGACAGGTGGGGAAAAAGAAGCCAGCTTTCTTGGAGCAGTGTTACAAACCACAAGTGCTCCAGTTAAAACTGAGGATTAGGAAGAGGTCAGAAATTGTGAAATAGCTAACTGATGAGATGAGGGAAGGACACAGAAGAGTCAGGTGATGGTACTGTTGTTAGTAACCTGTTCTGGCAACAACTGGGGAAATAAGCTGAAGAAATAAGGATAAGAATTTTTCTTTTAATAAGTGCAATTTTGTTTCTGTGTGAATTAAATTTGCTACTTTAATCCAAAGCATTCTGTCAAGGATCTCTTATATGTCAAAAGGCAGATAATAAATTTCTAAATGTCACCTGTATTTGTCATCAACATTTTCAGAGTCCTGTGGTCAGACTTCCCTGTTGTCAGTTCTTTTCAAGTAAATAACCTAAATTCTTCTGTATAGAATCACCAAAACTGCAGTTTCCTGCCTTTTGGGGTTAAAAAATTTGGGAAAGCAATTATGACTCAGAGAATTTATCACAGGCATAGCAAACCAGATAAATTTGTCAGGTTTCCTTATGCAACAGTGTTGCAAATACTGGAATCTTCACATACACAAAAATCACATTAATACAGCCTTAATTAAAATTAATACTACTGAAGCTCTGCTTGAATAAATAAAATGGATCTAATTTCTGTATAATAATTTCTGGTTCTGAAAACTAGTCACTACAAAACTAAAATAGTCTATTGTAAATGAGGAGTAATTAGAAGTTAAATTAACTTTCAAAAAGAATTTAGCATATAACTCATGCAGTAATATATGCATTCTAGTTTGGTTCTAGTTTAGCTTCTAGTTTAGTTTCACATAACTTGTCTCAAAAGTGGAATTTTGCTATCCTTTTCATATGCATTTTGCATATTATGTGTTTCTCTGACACACTGACCAGTAAAGAACTATTTTTTAAGCAGTATTTATTTTATTTTAAGCAGTATTTCACCTGTTCTCTTAAGGTGAAAGCCTAGGTTTGCACTATATCTGTCTTTAAGCAAGTATGTGAGAAGGTGAAAATCCCTGTCAAGATTCAGGAATGCTCTACCTCCTATGGATTAATTTTGTGGTTTAATTTATTAGTACTGTGTTTCTTGAAAATTTCCCTGTGTCTTTTTTTTCTCCTGGTCCAAACAGGTTCTTAATTTGCACAGCCGCTGGAATCCCTTATATGTTTGATACTGCTCAAGGAAGAGATTTGAACTCTAGTTTGAGAAGATAAATAGGTATACACAGGAAACTGGTTAGAGCGTAGGTTCCTTTCTTTGCAAAGATGCTGAAAATCTTTGAGACTTTAAGTCATCATAAGTTCCATCCTAAGTGAGAGTTCCTATCTCTTATTTTCCAAACCATCTGAGTTTTACCATGCTGCAAACATAATTAAAGCTTGATCAAACTAATTAATGCAATGATTCTCCTGTATCTGATGGTCTTTGAACCTCATTTGTCTTGTCCAAACAAGAGAAACAACTCGCAGTTAAACGTCTATCCATTAAATGCAGTCCTCACCATGTTTTGATTGCATCCACCTTAGAATAGTGAAACTGCTGCTATTTTGATAGCAGTCAGTGATCTTCAACTAAATCCTTGAATAAAGCATGTATTGATTTTTACTAATTGATTCAAACGACAAGTCTTCTGTCCTTCATGTGGGGCTGTCTGTAGTGAGTTTAACTTATGCTTAAATGCTTATGCCTTTCTCTGCACCTTATCAAGAATTCATTATGTCGGCATCAATATGTTTCTAGTGGACGACACTATCAGGTGTATTGCACATTCATTTCAATCTAATAAATAGGTCTGGAACTTTATATTATTTATCTCTGTTCTTTAATACATCAAGATGAAATTAGCAAATGAGGACATGAATTGAGCATTAAAATTCATTCTATGCTGCTTTCATAATTCTCTACTAAAACCTTCAGCAGAAGAGAACACTTAATCCTAACAAAGCTTTTATTAATTCTTACAAATTAAGACAATCCCTGCCTTTGAAGGAAGCTGTTCAATAAGATTTGACATTGAACGTTCTGTGGCCTGAAAAACTACTTCAATCAATTAATAGGAAAAAATGAAAAGCTGTAGTTACTTAATTAAAAGCCAACAGGTTGTACATCATTATCAGCTGATACAGACAGTTAAGTTGTATACATCTAATTTGTTCCCGTAATGCTACTTGACTGTAGATCACTATATTCAGGGATATTTGCAGCATATTGTCAGATGTATCAGATGTTTTAAAAACAGATTTGTATTAAGGAATATAACAAAATTTGAGGCTATTGAGGCTTATTTCAGTGTCACACTGAATCCATACATTGCAATTATTTACCCTATCTTGTGTTCCATATTGTATTTAGTAGCATAGCACATCTTTTAATATACATAATGAAAAGGCTGAAGAAATGGAGGAAAAGATATACTGTTTTAGTAGAACAAGCAGGTTTTAATAATTTTTCCCTGATTACCTGCCAAATCTGTGAGGCATCTGGGAATGAAATCTGAAACATGCTGCTACAGAATTTGTACTTGTGAACAATCTTGAGATTTCCTTCCTAATCATTAAATATGATTTCTAGGTGTTATTTGGAAGGTATAGCTGTACTTCCCAGATGAGCTAACTTCTAATGGAGGAGGAAAACTAGAAAAATTGTGAGCTAATTTTAGAGAAGTTTGCTCTGGAGTTCTGTGGAGGTGAAAACTTGATAGAAGCTCTCTACAAAGTCATCATCAAACTTAAGTACTTATTACAATCTATATATGAAGTTACCATGGCTATAATGGACTGTAGCCCAAATATTTGTTTTTCTATGTTTGCTTCTTATAAGAACTATAATGCAAGCGGGAGCTATGTAAAAGCCCTGTAACATAATGGCAGGTATCAAAAGTCCAGTCACAGTGCTTGTGTGTCAGTCATGCACCTGAATCACAAAGTCATGTTTTGAGAGAGATAGTTGTGCTAAAAGTAATTGTGTAGAAGCTGGGAATATGATATGATTTTAAAAAAAAAGTATGTATGACACATTCATACTCTTGGAAATCCAAATAGAAGAAAAGTAGGTGCTGGTCCCTTATTATATTCACTTGATCCTTTTGTAAAACTTGCAGTGCCACTACGTATACAGGAAAAAAACCCCATCCATTTTCAACTGTGGAACAAAGACTATATTCATTAAGTAGACACACCCTGTGGTGGGAATACTCATCAAACTTAGTTTAGAGTTTCTAGTTATTGGTTTATGCTACATTTGTGATAGATGAGACATAAGTTGCAAAAAAAAATAAAAAAAATCTTATGACTAGAGATGTTGTCAAGAGTAGTCCCAATGCTTACACACTTAGTTTCTCAGATTTATTTTCACAATGGAAATTGTAATTAATAACAATTGCTATAATTGTAATTGTAACAGACTTGAGAAGAGGCTAATAAAGTTCATAAGTGTGTTTCAGATTAAGTCCACCTAGTTGATTGTAAACTGAACCCATGATTAAGTGCTTCAGGTGTAAGTAACAATATTTTTTTCCAACCAAATGGAAGTGTTTCATGTAGCCCAGGCCCTGTAATCATCAGGAAAAGTTTTCTGAAATTTGTGATGGGTTGGCAATGCTTTGACTAGACCATAAGATAAGAGCTGGTTTTCCAAAGCCTGTTAAAAGACTTCACTGCTTGTACTCAGCACGTTTGAATTGTTTCTCTGAAGCTTTCTGTTGCACCAGCAAAGTCATTAATAGTGCAGCTCTTCCACTGCAAAGCCTTTTTACTCATTGACCCTGAAGTGTGTAAAATCGGGTAAAACCCCAAAATAACCAAATAATCTATATCTAAACCTCAACCTTATAAGCCTTAGTGGGTTCTGCACACTCCAATAATCTTCATTGCTGGAAAAATGAAAAATTGGTGCATTGCAGGAGAGTATAGCTTAAGTTTTTCTCTGTGAAAGCCTCAGTGTTAGCTATTACCAACAACTTATTCAATATAGGATTTTAACATCTCCTTTGATGCTAGACTTAGTATAAGAAAAAATAAACTTTCCCACGTAACCAGAGTCATACTGGGTATTCCTACAGCTAATAGCTTTGGATTTTTTTTCAGCTGCATGCCACTGGAATTTTTTTATTTACCTCATTTTTTTTAAATAATCTTTCATGCTCTTATTCTCCTCTTGGTTTTTAACTATGCATAGTTCAGCTGGCTACACAACTAAACTGGAATATAAAAACTGCAAATAAAAATGAACGCTGGCATTCCACTTATCATTCACTAATTATCTTCATTTCCATACTTCAGAAGTGAGTGATACGAGTAGTGATTGTTGAGGTTTAGAAGACTCCTTTCCTAGAAAAATGACAGAAATAGCAACAATGACATAAATAGCAGAAGAGATTGTTGCAGAAGGAAACACTAACATTTGACACTCAGGAAATTTCAAGTTTTAAGCTTACTATATTTGTGATAGTCTGCTTTTACAAATAATGTTAAAGATAGCTTTAAATCTCTGCCTTGTCTTTACATTTGTGTGTCTGACTTTATCTTTTCCAAGTGGAAGCCAAGATCTGTCATATTTGTATCCCTGTCCATTATTTAAATTTATAGTGTTTAGATATTGAAAGCCTGGAGAGCTTGAAATTTAGTATTTTGCAATTAAACTTACCAAGTTAGCCCACAGTTGCAAAACAGGTAAGAAGACCTATTTCATAGAGTTTTGACTCTGAAACGCAATGATATTGCGTAAGGGGAGTGAAGCCATCTGCCTAAATATTTACTGCTTTAATGCACCCTGAATTTATGGGTGTGCATATTGAAATGAGGTAATTATTTTAAATAGCACCTATGCGTTTTTAGCTAAAGAGGCTGTGAAATTACATCTCCCTCACTCATCCATGGGTTTGTTTGTATGGGTTGAGTACACACCATAGCCAGTATCGATCTTGTCTTTCTGTTTTGCTGTTGAGGGGAGGGGAAGACCAGGTGATGAAGTTCACACTGCTCTGTATACTTGATGGGAGTGCACTGTGAAGTGGATTCTTTGAATTTCAGTCCCTGCAGCTTGTGAAGATCTTAGGCTTTACCACAGAAATGTAGGCCAAGAGGGACCTCTGGAGGTCCTCTAGTCCAACCACCTGCTCAAAGCAGTGCTAACTTTAAGTTGAGTAAGGGTGTCCAGGCCCTTGATTAAACCAGCTTTGAAAATCACCAACAATGGAGATTCCACAACTTCTCTTAAAAAACTCCATCCCTTCATTATGAAGAATATTTATTTATAGCTAACTGGAATGTCCTTTACTGCAATTTCTGATTACGGCCTCCCCTCCTTTTGTGGTGCACCTCTTTAACAGGTCTAGCTCCGCAAGCCCCCTTTAAGCAGTTAGCTCTCCTCTTTTGCAAGCAGAAAAAAA
The DNA here is from genome assembly GCF_000695765.1 of Mesitornis unicolor. Lineage (NCBI taxonomy): Eukaryota > Metazoa > Chordata > Aves > Mesitornithiformes > Mesitornithidae > Mesitornis > Mesitornis unicolor. The sequence goes on from NW_010205749.1 coordinate 13,465, forward strand.
GTCTGTTCTTCCACTGGACTTCTGCATTTTGAATATATTTCTTGTATTGTTTGTGGGGCCCAAAACTAGTGTTGGTCTTCCAGAAGTATCCTCATGATGCTGAGCAGAAAGGAATAACCGCTTCCTTAGGTTGCTGGCTTTGCTCTTGCTGATGCAGCTGGGTATGGGCTTTGAATGCAGTGCTGCAAGGACATGCTGCTGACTCATCTTCAGCTTCTGCCTCTCATAATTTTCTACAGAGCAGAAATATAGACAGGCAGTTCCCTGCCTATTGCAATGTGTGAGCTTATTCCCTCCCACATACATTGCTGGATTTGTCTCAGATGCAAGAAGACTTCTGGTGATTCCAGTTTAAGTAGATTCCCAGTTAAATTGGCAAATTTTAGGAAAGTAAAAAAAAAAATCAAAACTTTAACTGATGTCACTATAAACATTAATTCATTTTCTGTTAAGGATTTCACACTTACTGGAATTTGAGTACATCTTAGCAAAGAGATTTTTACACAAAAATATGTTGACATCAATTGATTTTTGCTTTGTGGCCAGGAGATAAAAAGGGCTTTCAGAGTGTGCAACTTTGTACAGCAAACAGACTATAAATATTAGGTATTCTGCACTGCTTGGATGGAAATGTAGCATGGCTAAAGCATCCCATTTGTTGTAAACAACAAATTCTTCCAAAGAGTTGCTACAGGTGTCGAAAGATTAATTAATTGTCAGCACTATTACAAGGGCTTAGTTAATTATCTCACCGTTACCACACTTATCAGGGAAAGATTGTGAATATCATGTGGATTTTTTTAAAGTAAACGTACTCTCAGGTGGTGGTGGTTGTTGTTTTCAAATGGTGGCTGTAGCCAGATCCAAACAGATATTTTTTGGGCCTGGAGTTCTTGGACCTCCTCTCCTTGCAGAGGAGGCTTCCTTCTTCCATGCTGTTTCTGGGCAGAATCCTATTTTGCAGCCTTCCAGACAGCATCAATAGAAAGTTGTGCTGCTAGGAGTTCAAATGAATGAGATTATCCAATAATTGAAGTAGGGATTAAAAAAATATTCCATACATTTTTTTTTATACTATTTATCTGCTTCCATTTATCTCAGCAGTGAATCTATGATGATTGGACTGACATGTCCTTTGCTGTAAATTAATACAATGGCATTTGTACTTGGAGGTAAGGGCAGGCTAACAGATCCTTTGAATATATGACAGTTCTTCAACCAGTGATTTAAAAACAGATGAAGGCCAAACTCTACCCTTTATATAGTCTTGCTGTATGATAATTTCAACAAGGTCACAAGACTTTCCTTTGTGTGTGTGGAGAGGGAACTGTTTTCATACAGATTATTAGTCCTGAAAGAAATAAGCACTCCATTTACCCATATAGAAGTTTCAAGTCTTCCAGGAAATCTGTTTGAAAACTATTTACAGTATTAGTATGCAAATTATATACTACACACTAATGGGAATCTTGCAGCAAAGCACTCTGACAGGCATCTCACCATTTGAACTCTTGTAGTCCAGTTAAAGCAGCAACACAAAAACAAAACACAGCTGGATGTAATTGTATCCAAACACATACTTATTATGTTAATAGGGGCATATGAATAAAATGAAATGTTGTCCAGCAAAGGTTTTCCCACAAAGACTCTGAGTTATGTTAACAAAATGTTCAAATAACACAAGCTTTTGTGTTTGTTTTAATTGAGAAAATGTTTGGCATTTATTCCTAAAAATTGACAGATAAATGTGGCAACACCAGAGAAACAATAAATCCCATCTCATATGAAGCATCATTTTCATGAATACTCTTCAGCTGAGAAGACGGCACGAGTTGTGGCCCTGACTACAGTAGGTGCTTCCAGTGATATAATTTAATTCAGTCACACCTTGGTGCAGGTTCTGCCCTCATAGCCTCTCGTGCATGTCCCTGCTGCAGTATCCACAGTGGCTTCACTGCCACATGAGAGGTTTGAAGCAGCCACGGGTCCATAAGAACCCAGTAGATGTGGTGGAAGTATTGGGTTGTGTCTCTTTCCAACCAGCAAAAACTTCACTCTTGTTTCTTTCCTAAAAATCTCTCAGGATTTCTTTTTGTGTCCCTTGCATCAATCTACCCATGTGAGTTACTTGGGCAAGGTGCTAGATCTTTTCCTACCAATTTACTGCTGGTGGACTTGAAATCCTTGAAAATAAGAGGCTTGAGGTGAGGTTTATGCTTTCTTCTTTTTTCTTTTTTTTTTTTAATTTCCCCCCCCTCCATTTTTAAGATGTGTTTTTAACAAACTATAACTGAAATCTAAACAAACAACAGTTTCTGCCTTACATAAGTGTGTCCGCTATTCAAATGGCTGCATTCAAGGGCTCAAGATACTGTTAAAAACCCATGTCTTCTTCACTGCTAGCTGCTGCCATAATCTTAAAGTAGATGCACTGTCATATTTTTTTAACTTTATCTCATAGAATCATAGAATGTGTTTGGTTAGAAGGGACCTTTAGAGGTCCTCTAGTCCAACCCTCCTGCAGTGAGCAGGGACATCTTTAACTAGATCAGGTCGCTCAGAGCCCCATCAAGCCTGACCTTGAATGTCTCCAGGGATGAGGCCTCCACCACCTCACTGGACAACCTGTTCCAGTATTTCACCACCCTCAAAGTGAAGAACTTCTTCCTGATGTCTAATCTAAATCTACCCTGCTCAAGTTTAAAACCATTGCCCCTTGCCTATCACTTTGCGCTCTTGTACAGTCCCTCCTGAGCTTTCTTGAAAGTCCTCTTCAGGTACTGGAATATATCTCAGTATACTGTCCTAGGAAATTGTTTCCTGCATTTAAATTTACTATCATGCAGAATTTTGTGGTTTTTGACCTGTCATTGTCTTTGAGAGTTACAAGCTATTCTGAGTTAAAAAACTACCATTTTGGTTCACAAGCACAAATTGTGCCTTTCCAAATCTAGCTCAATAGGCATGTCACGTGCAGTCTTAAGAATATTATCTAAGTGCCTGTTTTTTTCTTAGTGATGAGAAACTGTTTATACTGCAAATGCAATATGATCAAACACACATTAATGTGTTACTTTAAAATAAATATTTATTAATTTAAAAATCATAGTGGCTGAAAAAAATCAGTCTGTTATTTAAAGTATTTTCCCAGGGAAAGTACCATTGGCCTGTTTAGTGAGATGTATTTGTTTCTTGGATCTGCCTATCTAAGAAATCTTAAAAATTTTTGTCTGTGAAGAGTTACAACCGCATCAAGCATTTTACATCATGATAAGAAGACAAACCTTTTATCATCAATGTGCTAGTCAGTCCAGCATGGTTGTCTGGCAAGTAAATTCTCCATCTAGCTACTCCCATTAAAAAACCCCAACCTACTTTCAGTAAAAATCTGCTCCCACTAGAGTGTTGATTTTGTACTCCCCAGTCTCAGTGGCAAATATAATCCCTTTAAAATCAATAGGTAAAACTCACCTGAGAGCATAACACTTAGGATTAGTTGTTCCCAGCAACAAGTAAAGAACAGATTTCTGCACAGAGTTTATATTAAGAAGGAAGTATCAAAGGAAGATGAATTAGGAGAAACTAGAGGACTTGTGTCCTTGGAGATGCTACAGAGTTGTGAGAATGACTCTTTGAAGGCAAAATCAGATCTGTCAAGGGTCATTCTGCTTAGACTGCCAGTCTTCTGGTTAGGCTACTTGTTGATCTTTTAAAAAAAAATTCTGAAGAAACAAAACCCATTATTGCTTATTTTTTTCATATTTAAAAAAAAATTATCTTCTTTAAAACAGTGAGTCAAAACCTGATGCTCCTGAAGGGAGTCTGGAGTTTACAGCTGAGGTTGGTATTGCACAATTCTACTAATTCTGCAATTCTACTCAGTAGGTCAAACATGCTTCTTCGAGCAAAGGCTAAAATGCACATTGTATGGCTTCCTCAGCAAAACCAAAGCAGAAATATGTGTTTTGTTTCTGTTATCTTCAGAATTTACTTCAAATTCATTATGTCATGAGATGTCTTTAAGCATGCAGTCTTCTGCATACTTGTCTCACTCCAAGATTCCCAAGTACTGCCAATAGCAATGTAATTTGGATTAGTACCCATCTATGTTGCAGCTGTGTCCTGTAAAATGCATTTGGATATTTTCTGCTCCTCTGTACATTGCTTTCAGTACTTTCAACATAAAGATATACAGTAAAACTTGTCCTAAAAACCATCATAGGTTCCGGCAAACAAGGCTGAACAGCAAAAGAATCTCTTTTACAATATGCCAGACAAAATGGTACTTGAAATGCTTCCTAAGACTCTATGGTATTTAGCTTTTACGGACTACTGCAGAATGACATCAAGTTATTATATGCCTCTAGTTATTTATTTTCTTAGCCGTACAAACTGAGGAGGACTATCCCAATGAAAATAATACAGAGTTCCTTCACAGATTTTATCCTAGTGCTTTCATTTCTTTTTTCTTTTGATAGCCTGGATGTGTAAACACTACTGAAGTGGATATAAAAAAATCTTCAAGAATGAGAAATCCACATAAAACAAGAAAGGTAAGCACTGTTGTTTCAGAAGCAGGAGATGTAAGTTATTTATAGCTTGAGGTTCCATAGTTTCTTAAAATGATTTTTTCTTACAGCTGCAACAAATAAATACATGAACATATGTCATTATTTCATAAGCTCTCCAATGAATTAGTATTAACAAATTTATTAATACTTAGTAAATGCTATCATGTAATAAAGGCTTTGGAAAAATAGAGAAGATGAAAATAAAATTTATTTTTTTCTTGCTTTATTCATGTTGTTTAGTAGATTGAATAAAGAATGTTAAAATGTTTCTGTCAGTAGTTAAGGAAAAATATATTAAAAATGCAGTGTAAACTATAACAGCAGTACTTCTTGTGTTGGTCCTAATGAAAAGGGTGTCTCTAGTTTACAGTGCCCCAAATGGATGACCAGAAATTGAAAAGGAAATTAGCTTCACCTAAATTAGGATCCCCACATGAACCGTGTAGATTCTCTAGGGATCTATAGATGGATTGGAACAGTTTGTTTCAAATCCTTTATATCATAACAATGTAGATTGACTTCAACTTGAAAGTATTCTCTTTGACATATATTTTCATGTCAACCCATGGAAACATATGTTTTAAAAAGGAAAGTGGATTTAGAGAAAGTTTTAGCTTAGCTTATTTATGGTAGTGAAAGGTTCAGATTAGTGTAATTCACCAAGCAGTAATTGCAAATTTGGGAGTCATCCAAATAATCCATCGTGGTAGTCTACCTTTATGGTTACTGTTTCTTCTTTTCCTACCAGTCATCTCCATTTAAAGTAATAGCTGCCTCTCAGTGTCATCCCCCATGCTTACTATGCTGTTAATATACAGACATAATAAAAGGAGATCCTGTGTTCTATAGCATTATGAAACTGGGGACTTTGAGAAGTCTTTATTTTACCTCATGATATAGAAGCACAATTTTATCTGAGTACATGGCTTATTTGCAGTTTCTTTAGATAAAGATGATCTTGGCTAACTTCTTGAGCACACTGTACTAAAACATCACAGTTACTATGGGTATTTGTAGAAAGCATTGATTGATAGCAGCTATCATTGTTCCATGTTTTTTGCATAGTCTGTCTATGGCTTACAAAATGACATTCGAAGTCACAGCCCTACCCACACACCAATACCGGAGACCAAGCCACCCACAGAAGATGAACTACACCAAGAGGTTTGACAAATAACTGCAAATGTGTACTTTTAAACAAACTTTTAGAAAACTGGGTATTGACCCCGAAATTATTGTAATGGGAAAGTATGTTCAGAACAAATCTAGGAAGCCTTTTCCTTGTTTCAGGAGATATGGATCTGGGAATGTAACTTTGATTAAGACTAATGAGACAAAATGTGACATTTTTTGTATCTTGCATTAAACACTTAAAGGCATCATGCCAGTTAGTGGGTTCTTTGCATAGCTAATCCCATTAACCCCTTTAGCAGGGGACAGCTCACTTTTCTTTTCAACACTGATTCAAGGTTCTGGGGTATACTTACTTCTCCATGTATGCTCATATGGGTTTATACATTTATCTACTGTTCATGCTTCATTAGTCTTTCCTGAGGTGCTAGAACTGGGAGAAGGTAAATGTCTGAAGAATTAGTAGTTCTCTTAAAAAATCTAAAAATGATAATTGGATTTCAGCTGATGAACCTTTAGGAAAAATGTTATATTGGGTCCTTTTTTCTGTCTCTGTATGATCTTTTCTCTTTGATGGATAATTCCATTTATTTTAGAACTACATTAGTGAAATGTTGTTTTAAGTCAGATACATTTTTCTTCTGTGCCCTAGGATAAATTGACATTAAATTACATTCCTAATAAAAAAGTTATGGAAATAAATTCAAGCAATTAATTACTCATAACACTTTGCCTTCCTTTCTTGCAGATTAAGCACTGGCAAATGCAATTAGACAGACATAGATTAAAAATGTCAAAAGTTGCAGAGAGGTAAGTATATTGTCACAGTTTCTGTTTCAATTAGATGGATAACTATTGGGAAAACATCAGTATGAAATAGTTTCATAAAAAGAGAGACCAGGGAGCTCAGGTGTCATAGAAATAACTGATGAGAGTTTACTGAAGTGTGAGATATGAAGTTCTTTTACTGATAAAAGGTGACCCAAAAAAGCATGCATTATCTTACACATCAAATACAGAGGTAGTGAATATTGCAGAAAATTGAGCTGCATAAGACTTGGTAAAGGAAATTAAGCCAAATACAAATGGTTCTTCATCATATGTGTTTGTGCATGTGTGTGTACTTATAAATGTGTATATATGCATGCACATACAAACACATATAGATATGCTTTTATTTATGTATAAATATATATATGTATTTAAGGAGAAAAGGTTAAGAATTTGTATTTGCTGAACAGTAAAAATAGAATACAGACTAAATATAACACAAATAGGAATGAAAGGAAAAAATTATTTGTCCTCACTTGTCAATAGTTTTTCCATAATTATGAGTCAAAAGAAAGCATGGAAAGCTGGAATAAAGGCATGAGAGATGTAAACTACCAGAATACAAGCAAAGATTTTAGTGCATTCAACTGAGTCAGACCAATTAATGGATAATGAAGAATTTGGAAAAGAAAAAAGGGTTTTTTATGGAAAGCAATAAACTTGGGAGTAGTGCCATTTAATTAGGAAATAAAATAATATTCACTGTATTTAAAAGAGGAAAGAAGGAGTCCCAGCAGCTGCGTGGTCAATTAATGCAACCTGAATAGCATGCAGTGTTTTAGAACAGATATTAAAGGAACTGATAATTAAAACTGTAAGGCTATAAAACATGTTTCTTTATTGAGCAAATGTGCATGGAAGAGGTTGCTTGATTTAATTTATTAGTGCCCAAAAGAGCCCTAAAAGGAGCTATGTGGAAGTGTCAGGGAAGATTGTAGTTTATTTTGCTTCAGCCCTTGCTAAGACCTGAGCTACCCCTGCTTTTTGAGTCTTCCATTTTTAAAAGGCTTGAGCAAACCTACTCTTGTAGCTGACATCAGAGTATGTGCACACCCAGTTGCCATGGTTCAACTGGTGACTGAACTGGGGTTAACTGGGATTACCTGATCAGGTTTCCTCATCTCCTGACATGATGACATTTGATGCTTTTGTTTTCCTAGTCTATTAGCGTACACAGAGCAGTATTTGGAATACGATCCTTTTCTTGTGCCCCCTGATCCCTCAAACCCTTGGATATCAGATGACACCACTTTCTGGGAACTGGAGGCAAGGTATATAATTTTATTTCTTCTCTTGGAGTAAGAAGGTATAACAGATTTTTCTTGAAACATGAAGATTTCAGACAGAGGTATTGCAGAAAAGTACTGAGGTGGAAGGCCCATGCAGTGTCCTTTGGGTCTTTTCATCTTCAGAGTTTCATTAGATGGGAAGAGCTATAGACTAATAAATCCGTGTGAAAAGTTACGGTAATTAGAGTACTGGATTATTGCTGATTGTAAGTTATGTTGTTTTTTTCTTCTGTAGCAAAGAGCCGGGACAGCAGAGGGTGAAGCGATGGGGGTTTGGAATGGATGAAGCTTTGAAAGACCCCGTGGGAAGAGAGCAGTTTCTCAAGTTCCTGGAGTCAGAATTCAGTTCAGAAAATTTAAGGTAAATGAGAAGGACTTTTTTAATACCTTGTAAGATACACTGGGATTTTTCTGTTTGGCTAGTTAGGGGGTTTTGTTGTTGTTGTGTTTTGGGGGTTTTTTGTCTTTCTTTTCATTTTTTGACCCCTTCAAATATTTTCTTGCACCTTACCTTTCAGAATCCATTCATGCAGATTGCTGCCTGCTCTCATATTCAGGCTGAAAATCCCCGCCAAGGTTCTTGTACTTGTGGATCTGGCACAACAGTATCAGTGTGACAGCTAGCTCTCAGGTTCCTCACTAACTGCAAAACTGAAAGGTGCTGCTAGTGTATGAAGCTTAAATAATTTTGTTTTAAAAATATATATGAAGAATTACTTTTAAGCAAGAGAGATAAATTATTTGATTTTTAAAAAAGATAGCCCAACTATTGACTACTAGTATGTTTTGTTTTCACTGTTCTAAGGATTCTAAGAATTATTTCAGAGGGAATAATAACAGCCTTTCTATAGATAAGTCAAACTGTACATTGTGCAAAAGCGCATACAACACATTCTTTTATCCCACCTTCTTGTCAGATGACATCTGTATCAATTCCCATTCATCAATAACATAAGGAGTATAAAATCCTATTTAAGTTTATCAGCAGAATAATTAGAGATGGACTTCTCTATGTTGCTGACCATGTTCATATTCAAACATTGGATTTTGCAACATAAATGTGTATTAGATACTCAAGTCGTTATTATTTTTTCTAACTGATTTGTTTACCATCAGGAAATATGACCTGATCTGCATGTGTAAGTTGATAACTTCATTGGTGCCAGATAGTTTAATTTTTTTTATTAAAAAATACAAGTAGTAAAATTTAAAATTTTACAATCTGAAAAATACCAAGAAAGGGAAAGGTAATTTTTTTTAAAAAGTATCCTGGTAATTCCTTACGCAGAGCAGCTGTTCAAATATGAAACTATCCAGCCCAGTGTGAGCTGCATTTTTTTATTAATTATTATTAATAAATAAACTATTAAAT